>NC_057813.1:265606317-265735656 GCF_018294505.1 Triticum aestivum
GTGATTTTTTACTATTTTTTTTGTTTAGGTTTAATTAGGTTATAGTGGTAGCATTAGGTTACTCCCAGATTTAGGTTTAGATAATTAGAAGAAGAAAAAAATTGAAAAAAAGGCGAAGTAGAAGAAGAGGAAAAGGGGAAAAAGGAAGAGGGTTGCCGAGGGGATAGATGGTGGAGCCAGTGGGTCCCGCCAGTCCCGACGCCCATGCCGAGAACCCCCAGTCCAAGTGTTGACCTATCGACTGTGCATCGCCATACATGAGGAAAAAGAGAAAGAAGAAGAAGAAGAAGAAGAAGAAGAAGAAGAAGAAGAAGAAGAAGAAGAAGAAGAAGAAGAAGAAGAAAAAGACACCCCGACCCACACCCCGTACACCCCGACACTACATCCACTCCAACAAGTGAAGCCGACATCCGGCGTCCCAAAGCAACTGTTCTCGGTGTTGATGGCGGTCGAACACCATTGCAAATTAGGGGGTTCCTCGATGTCGATGGTACACTAAATAGCAAGTATCGTCGCGAGGTACATGTGGCCGTCGGTGTCGAATACTACATCCACATCCACAAGTGACATAGGGGTCCTGCGTCCAGCAACAACAATTCTCGGCGTCGATGGCGGTCGAACACCATTGCGAATTTGTCTGGCAGCCTCAAAGATGACGATTGAAAGCTAAGTGTTGAAACTTGAAACACCCAAACTAACTCAAGTCAGTTTGGTTGTTTGAAATTTCAAAACTTGACTTTAATCCTCATCGTACAGGCTACCAGACAAATTCGCCAAGGTGTTCGACCGTCATCGGCAACCAGAACTATTGTTGCGGGACACCGGGCGCTGGCTTCACTTGTGGGATGTGGATCTAGTGTTCAACGCCGACCGCCTCAAGTACCTTGCACCGATGGTAGTTGTCGGATATCGGGTTCCGGCAAAACCCTTAAGGTTCAAACTCTAGGGTGCGCACAAAGATCTACTTCCTACCGATCCACGCCCCAAAACCTAGCCGTGAATCTAAGCTAACACGATGAACAACACAAGGGACACAAGGTTTATAGTGGTTCAGGCCACCGTTGTGGTGTAATACCCTAATCCAGTGTGTAGTGTGGTGGATTTCCTCTGGGGCTAATGATGAACAGTACAAAGGAAGAACAGCCTCGCGAGGGGTGCTCTTGTGGTGGTGTGCTTGGAGAGGAATTGCTCCATCTCCATTGGCTCTAGGTGAGATTCAGCTGCCTTCTACTGTGGTGGCTCTCTCTATTTATAGAGGCCCTGGTCCTCTTCCCAAATATTGAGCGGGAAGGGAGCCAACAACAGCCATTTTGAAGGGGGACAACTAGTACAAGCTATCCTGACTAAAGTTGGTGTTCGACTGCCAAAGGCACTGGCGATGACGCCGTCTTGGGCTCCACGGTGATTTCCGTCCTACCGTCCGGCTGGTCTTGGTCTTGTTGCACCGACATGGAAACCTTTGTCTGATGCCTCGGTACTCCGCGCCCGCGCTCGCCCCCTTTGCACCAAAGAGGAAACAAGGACACTGTGCTGGCTGGCGCCCGCCTGGTGCCCGCTTGGTCTTGATCGTCATGGCTTGCGTCACGAGCACCTCGCGAAGTACTCCTTGCCTTGATCTCTCCGCCTCCTTGCGAGCCTGCTTGATGAGGCCGCCGCTGAGGAAGCCTTGTGTCATCCGCCCCGCAGGGCTTGGCCCCTCACGAGGGTCTTGAGCTTGGGTTGATGTAGATGGGCCATACTGGGCCACTGCTTGAGCCACGCCGCAGGCCGTAGGCAGGCAAGTCTGGGGACCCTCGTTCCCAGAACGCCGACAGTAGCCCCTGGGCCTAAGGCGCACTCGGACTTGGCTTAGCAGCGAAGCCAAAGGGCAAGTGCGGAGCGCCGCGGGCCCCAATAGCATGTGGCCTTGGTCGCCGCGTGGCAGTTGATTGGACGTGGGCGTCTCCGCTTCCCCACGCTCCCCCAATATCCGCTGGCTAGGCAGCCATGAAGCTTTACACAGTTATTGCCCTTCGTTGCCTGCGTGCTTCCTGTTCCCCTTTCTCCCTCGAACCTTTGTTTTTTGCTTCCAATCTAACCTGAGCTTTGTCCCGCTCCATCGCCATGGCGCCAACTAGCGAAGAGAAAGGGAAGAAGCCTGCGTCCTCATCCAGTTCGCCTCTGACAATCGGGCCCGCTGTCGGCCGGTCGCTGGTGCTCAATCTGGAAGCCTTGGAGAAGGTCCACCCCGCACTCGCCACCAGCTTCAACGAGTGCGGAAATACGATGGCTTGGCCTGCGTCCCATGCCTCCGGTGATGGGATCGTCACGGAGGTTCGATTCTTCATCGACGCCCTGTGGGCTGGCCTGGTTCCTCCCTTCTCCGCCTTTTTCAATGCGGTGCTTTCCCACTACCATATCCATATGATGCATCTTGATCCTCAATCCATTACCCTTCTTGCTGTCTTCGCCTTCGTCTGCGATGCCATTGTGGGCATTGCTCCTTCCATTGCCCTCTTGTGCCACTTCTTCTCCTTGCGCCTGACCGACCCCTTGCAGTGCTCGGGGTGCGTGAGCTTTCAGGCCATGGCAGAGACGACTGCCTCGGGGATTGATTTTAGCCTCTCGCCTTCCATGAGTGGGTTCTGGACGCGGTGGCTGTATGTGGATGTCGGAATGCCCAGCCCCCTACTCTCGCATCCGACATTGCCTGCAGTCCCTAATCCGGGCTGGGGCCACGAGAGGCTCGTGATCCCCCGGCTCTCCTTCGTTTGGCGCTGGCTGGAGAGGTTGAGGAAGCTCGGTGTGATTGCACCCCAGGTGGTGAAGGAGTTCCTCCAGTGTCGCATTGCTCCTCTCCAGTGCCGCTCTCGGCCGATGTGGGCCCTGACCGGGTATCAAGACCGCATGAGGCTTCAGGATAAGGAGCTGGCGCCTGAAATGCTGAAGAAGGTGCTGGAGGTCTTGACAGGCGACCCCTCGCCGGGCGATATCCAGCACGGGGGAAGCCTCCTGTATCTCTGCTCGGGTAGGGCTGAGTTCGCGAGGCAGATGCCTCACTTCGACGAATGGGGGTTGCACCCGGCCAGCCCCTTGGGGCGTCGCGAGAATCCCATCGCCGTGGCTCCCTTCCCGGTCACCAACACTGATCTTGCCCCAGGTGTCGGTGTGGGGAGGCAAGCATCACTTGAAGCCGGAAACTCTGGTGTCGTGGTGCCGACATCGCATGAGGCTCCCAAGGCGTCATCCTTCGGAGCTTATGAAGCCCGCCCTGAGGCGGTTGTTGATGTGGATACACGACCTGCGACTCCTGAGGCTGGGGCCCCCGAGGCCTCGGCAGGTCATCATGAAGTGGTGCCTGACCGCTCCTCCCAGCTTGGCGCCCTTGAGGTTGTCCGCCCGAGCGCTTCTTCATCCGCGCCTCGCGTCGGCCCGCATGCTGAGTGCATGGGCTGATTCCGCATAGATTTCGACGCCCTCCGTAAGAGAAAGGAGTCTTCAAGTGGCAGCGAGCGCCCCTACCGACCGTTGAAGCATAGGAAATACTTTGCCGTAGATGAGTAAGTACCTCATTCTCGTAATTCCTCAATCGCTGGTCCCTTTCCTAACTATGTGTCAGGACCTCGATTCTATGCCACACCGATCTAGCATGTAACACCTCATATCACTTTGCGGCGTCACGCACGGTATTCCCATGGGTGTTGCCTTACCATGCCCGGGACCGTTTGCGCCTTTTGGCACACGTATATGAAAGTGTCGCTAGCATCCATACGACAAAGAACCCGGGCTGACATGGCTAGTCGTGAACCTAAAGTGGCACTAACTTACAGGGACAGGCATACATGACCCAGCAACGAACGTGTCAGTCATCAGCGAGTGAATCCGGGCTGTAGCAGCTGGGCTAGCAGGACTCCAGAGAATCCAGGCTGTAGCAGGCTAACAGGACTTCAATAGACACCGCGTGACATTTCCCCGAAGGAACAGACACAGGAACGAAGAAGGACACATGCCGGCCAGCCTAAGTGTTCCGGAGCAGTAGCAAGCTACCAGGGCTCAGTGGAAACACTAGGAGACATTTCCTGGTAAGAGAGGCTACTAAGGATAAACAACTACATAGTCAGATCCCACACATAGCAATACACATTACACGTAGGCATAACATGCAAGTATGTGTGGTACAACATGGCATCACAACATAACTAAACAACTCATATAGATAAAGGCTCAAAAGAGCCATCATAGCATTTATTACAAGCAGGGGTCACATGACCCAACAATCAGAGCATACAAGCAACAAGTGGAAGCATTACATGTCTAAGTACAGACATCTACAAATGAAAAGGCTGAAGAGCCTGACTATCTACAACATCCGATCAAGATCGTAGCTGAGGTACAAGCTACTTATCGAAATCCATGGAAACTAGTAAGACCAAAGTCTCCGCTGCAAAAACATAAATAAAGCAACATGAGTACAAAGGTACTCAGCAAGACTTACATCAGATCCTATCATACATGCATTTGTATCAAGAAGGTAATGTGGGGTTTAGTTGCAGCAAGCCAGCTTTGACTCAGTGGCTATCCTGTTCTATGACTACGAGAAACTTCTTTGAGGTGAGATGGCGCACACGAGTCCACTAATCACCACACAATACACTACTATGGATTCATCCCCTTCTCCCTACGAGAAGGCGATCCATAGCACTCACACTTGTCTTGAGCATTTTAGAGTATCCACTTCAAGTTGTCTATGTACACGTAAGCATCCAAGCAGTCCATAACCGCAGACCTGGCTATTCAAATAGATCATGTTAACCCTGCAGGGGTGTACTTCTTCACACACGCTCTCACCACTTACCTCCATGTACACGTCATGTAACTCGGCAACCTTCAATCGGAGGCCTGGCGAGGGTGTCGGCCACGACCTGACTAACCACACAAGACCCTAGTCCAGGTTTATCACCTATTCGGGTTCCATCCGCAAGGGAGTCCGGCCGAGGTTTCCATCACGGCCCCAAACAATGTGTGCAGGGTTCCCGAGCCCACCATCCGGGTGCCACTCGGTACACCAGTCCACGTGTGCCTAGTCTGTCCCAAGCCCACCCTGCCGGGTGCCACTTGGTAGCAAAATAGCACTACCTACAAACACCAGAAACTAGTTGCGACTCCTGAACAGAGATCAAGTTGATTAATAAGTCGAGAGGGGTCAAGTTACCGGACCCAATGTGTGGTAGTATCAAGTCATTGGACAACATACATAGAACTCAGTGCTTAAGGACGGTTCCAGTGAGACAACCCACCATGTACTCCTACATGGCCTCTCACCGCTACCTTTACCAAATCGTGTTCACACACTTCACTCTCAGCATCAGAACGTAGCACTGCACTCCAATTCATTCCAATGAACCAGACCTGTCACACTCTAAGCAATAGCAGGCATGGCATGGTAGGAACACAACAATGGCTTCAATCAACTCCTACGCATGCTAGTGGGTTTCAACTATTTGCTGTGGCAATGACAGGTCATGAAGAGGAATGGGTTCAACTACCGCAGCACAAAGTAGCTGTTGAATCATTCTTGTCCTAATGCAATAACTGAGAGCAGGAGCGAGAGAGTAGGATTGTATCAGAATGAACAAGGGGGTTTGCTTGCCTGGTAGATCAAAGAGGGGGCACTGCTCCTCAGACAGGTACTCTGGAATGATCTCCGGAGCAGGACCTATCGAGAAGGAACGGTGTACGGAATCAATACACAAGCATATGCAACAATATGATGCATGAACATGGCATGTAGATGTGATGTTGTTTGAGCTAATGCAACTAGCATTCATTAGGTTGAAGTCCATTTGAACTTATAAATGCCATTTACATGTTTTCACTTATACAGTAGGTACAAGTTCGGTTGTCATGCATGAAACTGGTACAGATGGATAGATTGAATTTTTCTGATAATTTTTCATATATAAATTATTTCAATCTCAGTTACGGTTGAATTTCTATGATTTTTTGAGGTTTATATCATTTTCTAGAATTTCCTGATTTAATTTAAATCCAGAAAATGAATAACTGCGTCAGCACTGCGTCATGCTTGCATCAGCAAGTCAACAGCGCTGACTGGGGTCAAACCTGATGTGTGGGGTCCACACGTCAGTGACACAATGTTAAACAGGGCGGGGTTTACCAATCTAATTGAAAGATTAGGGCGCAGGGGCCCACTATGAGTATCAGGGTTTGGTTAAATGGTGATTAGCCTTAAGCTAATCACCTGGCAGGCCGGGCCCGCATGTCAGGCCGGCGAGGTCGTTGCCGGCGACCTCTGGTCATGGTGGAGTCCGCGCTGCAGGGCATGGGGGCGGCTGCTGAGAGCACCGAGGCGTAGCCCGTTCTCTCCCACATCTAGTGGGGCTGGTGGGAGGAGCTGGGGAGGCCAGAGCTCGCCGGAGCGGAGTTCGCGGCGGCGGACGGAGCTCGGGCTTGAGCGGCTGCGAGGCTACAGAGCACGGCGAGGCAGGGGAGAAGGGGGAACCGATGCAGGGGCTCACAACGGACTCGGAAGCATCGTCGGAGAGCTCGGGGGAGGGCTGGAGTCGGCGGGACGGTGATGGGGATCCACGGCGGCCGGAGGCGAAGATGGCATCGGCGACAGCTCCACGGGGCGCTCTGGCTTGCGTGGCTCGGTGGAGGGCTTCAGAGCAAGGAGGCGGAGCTCCTGGGCGTGTCGGAGAGGCAAGGGGAGGCGGTGGCTACGACAACGGCGAGCGGCGGCGACGGCAGCGCTCGGGCGGGTCGAGAGAGAGAACCAGGGGAGGAGGGGAAACAAGAGAGGGTGAAAGAGGTGTGGGGTGTCGTGGCGACATCCAGGGAGGCTAGAGCGTCGAGGGGGAGAAGCAGGAGGTGGTGGGAGACGTGGCCGCGGCCGGTTGCGGTGCAGCCACGCAGCAGCTCCTACTGGCACGAGCTTGAAGAAGCTCCTGATAGTTGGGCTGGGCCGGCCTGCTGGCCGCTGGGCCAGGCCAGGCTGCACAGGGGCTGCAGGTAAGTTTTCCTGTTCTGTTTTGTTTCCTTTTCTATTTTTTCTGACATTTGTTTCTGCTTTAAAAATAATACTAAAATAATGTATTTTCTTATGCCAATTTTTGTAGGGGCTAGTGGTATTATTCTAGAGCTCCTCAACAACTAACATAATTTTTGGACATATATATATCCAAAGCAAATAATTACTGCATTAATTCCAAATGCCCAAAATAAATACTTATGAGCTCCTAAAAATATTGGTTTGATTTTTATCTCTGTCCAATATTTTCATAGAGCAACATGAACATTTTCTTGGACCTTTTTGGAGCAATTTTTATCTGGGTCATTTCCAAAAATGATTCTGAGGGTTTCACAAATCCCCATTTCAAATTTTAAATGGAATTTAAACATGATGCACACATGACTAGCTAGCCTTGAGCATACCAGAACTAGGGATGTGACACTGTGGCCCTTCAGGATCCCTCCTGCCAAGGCTGCGGAGTCTGCCGAGAAGCAACCTCCTCCGGCCTCGCCTCCATCGCTGGCCTTGAGCGTCCCGACCTTGTGCGCTGCCCCTGACACGAGTTCGATCGGAGAAGTAAGTCGGCTTGCATGATGCCTCGAGCCTGTGCCCTTTTCGCCTTTCCTTCGCGACCTCGCCCGGGACGTGATCAACTTGCCTCGGGCCCCTTCTCTGATCGTGGACGGCGAATGGTTGAAGTCGATCTTTGGATCTTCTTCTGGGGACGGATCTGCGCCGGCCTAGGTCCCTTGTAGGGCCCGTCCGGAGATCGTGGGGGTGCCAGCCCCCAGCCCCCAGCCAAGTGGGGGCGAACCGCTTCGGGGCCCACCGCCAGCGTCGGCGGCAGAGGACGACATCGACAACATGCTCAAGCGAGCGAGGGAGCGCGGCGTCATCTGCCAAGAGTTCCTCCAGAAGGCTATGGGCGCTATGGGCCAGCTCGGTGGAGAACTCGCGGACGTGGACGCATGTCTTGAAGCTGAAGTCCTGCGGCTGGTTGAGGAGCGGTGCAAGCTGAAGGTGGCAGTTAACCTTGCGCATCATTAGCACGAGCTCGACAATGCGAAGGCCGAAGCATCCCTTGCGGCCTCGCGAAAGGCCTGCTCCCGAGCTATTGAGGAGGCTCAGGAAGTAGACCGGCGACGCGAGATCGCTGAGAAGCGCACATGGGAGCTCCAAGCCTGGAGCACTTCCCTAGAGCAGCAAGTGGAGCTGCACCAGGCCGCCCTTGCGTCGCTGAAGGGGACGCCCGCCGAGGAGGAGGAGCTCCAGAGGCGTGAGGAAGCGCTGACGCTGGAGGCCACCGAGCGGAATCTCGACCTTGAGCGGTTGGAGACAAGGGAGCGCCAGGTTACCTAGGCGGAGGACAATGTCCACGCGTGGGAGGCTCGAATCCAGGAAGAGGTCGGCCACCGTGTGGCGGAATTTCGCGTGGGCCTTGTGCGCGAGTACGACGAGAGGCTGGAGCTGATTGAAGCCTAGGCTGCGGGCAGGACTGCCGCCCTCAGGTCCAAGCTGACCGAAGCGACGCAGCGCGCGAAGGCCACTGCAGTCGCCCTGGTCTCGGCGCAGAATGAGGTGGCCTCCTCCCGTGCCGAGCCGCTTCTTCTTCAACAGTGGGTCGACAATGCTGAGTCTGTTGATCGGCAGAACAGAGAAGAAATTCTCCAGCGGCAGACGCTGGAGCATATGCATGGCCCCATGCTCCAAACGCTCAGGGATAGGGCCAACGCGGCCCTAGGCAATATTTGCAATGCAAACACTCCGCAACCCCACGTGACCAACTATGCCGGTCACCTCCAGTTCTTCACTGACGTGGTGACACATCTGGAGAATCGCTCTGAGGGAGCTCGCCAGCTCATCGAGGAGAGGAGCCGCAGTCTGCTCGGGCATGCATTCTCTCGTGTCTTCAGCCATCTTCATGATAGAGACCCCCACTTCGACTTTGACACCGTCATTTCTCCAGTACTTGTGGCCATTGGAGGCGACCTGGCACAGTGGGTGGAGGACAACGTAGATGCACTTGTCAGGGCCTTCGCTTCTGATGATGGTGGGGTGATAGTTGCTGCGGATGAAGGTGATTTGGTGAATGGCGGCGAAGATGGCGCCAACGACGGCGGCGGTGATGCCAGTGACAGCGACACTGGCACCAGCGATGCCTCCGGAGGCGACCAAGAGGATGCGGTGAGCGATATTTCTGATTCATTCTGTGTCCCCCTCTTGTTTATCCTTAGCAGAAAAAGCTTGGGCGTGGCCCTGAAGGTTGTAAGAGCATTTTGGGAAGGGAAGCCCCTCATGTAAAAAGGATTGTTGTCCACATATTGTTAGGAACGACGCCGAATGAGTGCCCGCATGATGTTATGGGCCCTGCGATGGGTTAATTGCTGTGATTTACCTTTAGCCCAGGCAAGCCTTGGGTAGGCTCGCGAGGCTGTAATTCTCCGGGGGTCCTTTGGGGGGACCTGCTAACCATGTGGTGAGAGCCTCGTGAGAGCGAGTGTCAGCCGCGGGACGGCATGCGTGCGTGTGCTGAGCCCAGCCCCGCCCGCGAGAGGCTCGCGAGGGGGAGGCAGCTAGTGCGAACTCCTGATCAGGGTAGAAACCAGAGCGCAAAAGACACACGAACGAGACAAAACACCCCTCCCCGCACATATGCAAACGCAAATTCAGCTTCAACTTAAATGCGAAGCAAGGAAGCTCGACCACAGAAAGGGAGGTAAAAAGCAAAAGGTTGTGTCCGGCACCTAGTCTAGTCTTTGACGTCTTCTCACCAGCGTGGAGCTAAGTGTTGCCACTGGGCGTGGGAGGGAGCCCCCGAGGCCCGAGGGCGGCTCTCCGGAGACTCCGGGGCGTGTACAGCCCCAACTCATTATTACGTGAGAGTGTCACGGGCGGCGAGCTTCACAGGCACTGGGCCTTCTTCATAGGTATCGGCCTTGCTTCATATCGCCATACGAGGGCCCCGCCTTGCGCCACCCTTGACCACCATTGACGGCAACTGGAAACCAAGGACGACGCCAATGGGGTAAGGGGACGCCAGCGGTTCCCCCGACGACCACGGGTCCTCTGCCGGGGGCAGGCTTTGCAGCACCTCCCCGGCAGAGGGCCTACCTCCGGGAAACACCTTGCTCCGTGCACCGTGGGGAGGGGCCTGGCTCCCGACCCCTCTCCTGCAGCCCCTAGTGCTCCCCTCCTGGCGGAAGGGAGGCCGCCGAGCTGGGGCAGCCTTCTGCTACAGTGACTTGAACTCCATGCGACCCATGGTTAGCATAAGCTTGCTCATGAGGAATTAGTGGTACCCGATAGTTGCTGCCGCCAACGCGGTCAGTGAGGCTTCCTTGAGGCTCCTAGAAAGGCTCAGCTCTGGCGTCTCTTCCTCCCAGCCTGGCCCGAGGAACGAGCCATGGTCGTCTTCCAGTGCGTACTCCCGGTCCACCATATGGGGCATGTAAGCCTCCAAGGTTGCCACCCCGAAGGCTTCGCTGTAGTGCCCCACGCTCCACGCGGCTTGGCTTGAAGCGCCCTCTTGGGGGTGATAGGGCGGCAGCCTGCCCGGGCTGTAGGCGGCGATACACATGCCCTCGCTCACCTGGGTGGTGCTGGAGCAACTTGACGCCCTGCGCTGATGGCTGAGCTGGCGTTGATGAAGCCTTGGGGTACACCTGAGGGCGCACGAGTGCGGATGGGCCCACCGTACAATCCGTCCGGGGCCTGGGGCGGAAGCTGGACGCAGAAAGGAGGCGCCCCTAAAGCCGCGGCATCCAGGAGCTCGGCGACGCGCTCCAGCAGCACATCATGGCCGCTCTCCTGCAGCCTGCACCGTAGCAGTTCCCGAGCCACCATGAGACGTGGCCTTCATGTTCGCTTGTTCCCGTCGGGTGTGCGGCGTTGTGGCCGCGGCGTGGCTTGAAGCTCTTGCTGCTGATCGCACCTGCCGCGGAGTGAGGGGCAGGCGGCGCCTGACCGTGTCGCCCGCGCCCTGCATCGTTCTGCGGAACACGGGCTGCCTGAGGCGCGGGGTTGAAGTCACCTTGGGCAGGCGGTGCGGCCTGGGCAAGCCATGCCGCCCAGCGATCGGTGTTGGCCATCGGGTCACCGGACATGGATGCGATGAAGCAGTGGAACGCATATCGGCGAGAAGAGGATTTCGGCGCACCCCTACCTGGCGTGCCAAATGTCGGATATCGGGTTTCGTCAAAACCCTTAAGGTTCGAACTCTGGGGTGCGCACGAAGATCTACTTCCTACCGATCCATGCCCCAAAACCTCGCCGTGAATCTAAGCTAACACGATGAACAACACAAGGGACACAAGGTTTATACTGTTTCGGGCCACGGTTGTGGTGTAATGCCCTAATCCAGTGTGTGGTGAGGTGGATTGCCTCTGGGGCTGATGATGAATAGTACAAAGTAAGAACAGCCTCGCGAGGGGTGTACTTGTGGTGGTGTGCTTGGAGAGGAATTGCTCCGTCTCCGTTGGCTCTAGGTGAGATTCAGCTGCCTTCTACTGTGGTGGATATCTCTATTTATAGAGGCCCTGGTCCTCTTCCCAAATATTGAGCGGGAAGGGATCCAACAATGGCCATTTTGAAGGGGGACACCTAGTACAAGCTATCCTGACTAAAGTTGGACTTCGACTGCCAAAGGCACTGGCGATGACGTCGTCTTGTGCTCCATGGTGATCTCCGTCCTGCCGTCCGGCTGGTCTTGGTCTTGTTGCACCGATATGGAAACCTTTGCATGATGCCTTGGTACTCCGCGCCTGCGCTCGCCCCATTTGCACCAAAGAGGAAATGAGGACACTGCGCCGGTTGGCGCCCGCCTGGTCTTGATCGTCATGGCTTGCGTCACAAGCACCTCATGAGGTACTCCTTGCCTTGATCTCTCTGCCTCCTCGCGAGCCTGCCAGATGAGGCCGCCCCTGAGTAAGCCTTGTGTCGTCCTCCCCGCGAGGCTTGGCCCCTCGCGAGGGTGTTGAGCTTGGGTTGATGTAGATGGGCCGTGCTGGGCCACTGCTTGAGCCACACCACAGGCCGCAGGCAGGCAAGTCTGGGGACCCCCGTTCCCAGAACGCCGACCGTAGTTGCTATTTAGTTTACCCGGAGATGAGCGGGTTAGAGGGTTCCTCTGTGTTGATGGTACCGTAAATAGCAAGTATCGTCAGTGCGAGGTACATGTGGCCATCGGTGTCAAATACTTGTTGTGTTACTCATCTTTCGATTTAAATATGCAGTTATTTCGTCGCTGCGAGGGTCTAGTGTTCGACGAGCTCCGCCCCTGCGTTTGTTGGTGAGCACAAATGACATCTCCTCCTCCCCCCTAAATTTGCTCTGTTCCGGTCTTCGTGCTGATGAAACTTGCTAGCTATAGGTGTCAATCATCAGTATGCGTAACCACTATGCGTCTCCTATTCGAAAGGGTTACATATATAAATATGCATGCATTTGCATATTTATAATCGTGATTCTTTCAAATTGTCCAACGTTGTCCATGGACGGCCCGAGTATGTGTAGATTGGGTTTGTTTTCCCATATGCTCAGCTCCGGATCTGATGCAGAATTTTGTCAGTGCCTCCCTGTTGTTCTCCAGGTACACATCCTCTCTGCTTATTACCGAGACATGTATCAGGAGAACAGCGGGGACGTGCTGCCGAAATTTTGCCTCAGATCTGGAGTAGAGCATGGGAAAACGAACCTAATCTACACATACTTGGGTGGGATTAGGACCTATCCTTACCTATTAGTGTGTAGGTTGCATTGCCGTAATAGAACTGGCAAACTCCATTAACTGAAGGATATGGTTTGCTTAATTATGTATATATTTCTTCTGTGTCCAGTAGTAAGTCAATATGAGTGATCGTGCGTGGATGTACACCGGTTACACTAGTCAGTATGTTTGGACCGAGGAATGGTTAACAAAAACTAAGGGGTTTGTTAGAGTCGCATTTGCAAATGGCCAGAAATTAAGCTGGTGCCCCTGTGTCTGGTGCGACAACTATAATCAGGGGGACGAGCTTCAAATGAGTAAACACCTGCAGAAGTTTGGTTTTACACCTTATTACATGGTCTAGACATTACATGGTGAGTCTGCCCAACGTGCCAGAGCCGAGGTGGTTCGTCGTCGCACCGACGACCATGGTACCGGGACCGCAGACATGGTGCAAGACTTTGACGATACTCGGGACTCGGACAAGGATATGGAGGAATCTGCAAAGGCCTTCACTGAAATGTTGGAGTCCTCAAAACATCCTCTCCACGAGCACACTGAGCTTTGTCAGCTGGATGTTGATACGTCCATTTTGCATCATGCTTTTATATCAATATTTATTGCATTATGGGCTGTTATTACACATTATACACTACTAGGGAAAACCCTAGCAGTAGCGCTGGTTTTGTGCTCACTAGTAGCGCGGGTAGGCGCGCTACTAATAAGGCGCTACAGCTATTGCTTAGCAGTAACGCGTGCCCGCACACGCTACTACTAGGACAAATAGCTGCAGCGTTTGTTCACTCCCACGCTACTGCTAATGTAACTACTTGCAGCGTGTTTCCTGTCCATCGCTACTAGTATTCTTTTTTTATTTTTTTATTTTTAGTGTATATATGTGCCATCGTACAAATATTGGTACAATACCAGTTATGAGGTTTACATCATTATGTCCATAATAGTGTGTCAAATGAAGGTGGATTAGGTTCAAGTGGAGGCAATATGTGGTGCATGTCAAAAGTATACTACTAATCCAAACTTGATCTAGTTTGGACTAGTAGTACTTTTGATGTGCACCACATGTTGCCTCCACTTGAATCTAATCCGCCAGTACAAGCTATTTAATCATCATCATAGTCATTACCACCAACAGTATTTATTTAACCAGCACTAACACTAGCTAATAATAATCATCATAGTCATTACCACCAACACTAGCTATTTTATCATCATAGTAATAGTGTAGCACATCATCATCCTCAAACTCATTTCTAGCTAGCTAATCACTCCTGCTGCTCTCTCTTAGGTAAAATAACATAAAACATGTATAGCTCTCCTCCTTGATCAAGTTGGAGCATGCAGATGAACCTGTCTCCTAATCGTGGGTAGCGCATCTGTTTGCTGCCCCCTAGTACTTCTCTGCGCTCCCCCATCACATATTTGGTCCAGTCTTGCACTATTAAGCATCCGTCGCTAATCTTGAATGCACTAAAGTAATCTGTAGGATATCTTGGCCGTAAGCTGATAATACTCATGGTACCTTTAGTCTCGATCCCATAAGGCACAACATTCATCGGGAGTCCCTGTTGAAGAACATCGTATGGTAACATACTTAGCAATGAAGTTTAGCTTCAAAAATAATGTATGGAAAAGATGCACTGAGGACAAATAGTAAAAATCTTACCATCCTTCCTAAATAGATGTGACCGTAGTTCATTACGAACACTATTGGTCGCACATTTTCAGTACTAACATTTCTAAATGCAGGAAGAAAATTTGTCTTGACAGTATCAAGATCCTCAAGCCATGAAACATAATGACTGAGCTCCTCGCAGTTGAGTTCAGCCCCAGGACAGTATACGGTCCTGTCTACCAAGCGCTGGACATGTTTGCTTGCACCGAAATAAGCTGACAATACAAATTAGTTGTCAACTATTTTTGAATAAACAATATCAAAGACATAAATATGGTTGAGAAACTTACATAATGGTATAACTGGAGGCGTCTGCACATCGACCCAGATGTCGGTATTACCTTCAATATCATCTTCCGGACGAATATCAAAGGTGATAACCATATCAGGCTCAAATGCATAAGTCTTGCATAGTGCTCGCCATGTTTTGCATCCAAAATAGGTGTAGTCGTCTGAATTGTATAATTTTACATGGAAAATATAACCATGCTCGGTCTTCAAGTAAACTTTCTTTTCCTCCGTAGTATGACTGAAACCTATCTTATCCAATACAAAAACTCTTGCATGGCAGGGGATACGCTAGTAGAATAGTAAAAAAATATAAGTTGAAGCAAATGAAGCAGATGTCATGCTTAATTACGAAAAAAGACTTGTCGTTGTGACTTACTGTATCCACTTCGAAGTTCTCGTCCGGCTTGATGCTGAAGCGCCTATCATCATCTAGGAAGATTCCGTCGCACAGGCCGCGCTCGTCTTCGCAGTATTTGCAAATACCGAAATCCTTTTCGTCGTCAGACATTTCCTATGTTCATAGTTAAAACATTAATTGAAAATCGATCGAAGACAACTACCAGGATACTCAACACACAAATCCGGGGCACTCGATATTTCCTACATATTCTGGCACAAGTCATGCCAAAATTCACGGAAAAATCCGGCATGACCTTTGCTAAAATAGGACATATCGAGCGCCTGAAATTTGCCGGAACGGAAATGAATCAACACTCCGGCAAAACATAGGCCACTCGGAGGTGTAACCTGCAAACATGACCGGCCACTTGGATATTGAGCAACACAAGATATACATTTCAAAATATCTTATAGGACTCAAATTAGCATGCATTCAATAAGCAAAAGTAAATCATCTCATGCGTCCGTACATCGTCGAATATTATCACTAATACATCACGAATAGTGTCATACATATAACATCACTAATACAACTAAAACCCTAGCACACGACGGGTATCGGCGCGGGCGGTGGACACCCACAGAGAAGGAACCATCACGGGATCATAGCTCCAGTGAGATCCCTGGAGAACCTGCCAGGTATTGGAGAACGACTGTGCTCCAACGCAAACAAGTAGCGACGGACGTGCGTGTCCTCCTCACTGACACGGTGACGCATCACCTCCGCGGAGTCCTCGAGCCTCTGGACCGTCACTGGCCCACGCGACCGCCACCAAAGAAGGTTCGGGTCAACGACAGGCTGGCTCCTCACCAATCTGCGCCCCCCGGTAGGTAGCGCCTCCCAGTACCACCCCGGCGGAGCCCAGTCCCGGACATGGCCGATCTGGTCAAGCAGGTGTCGTCCTCCGCCGACTCGACGACGAGGATGCGGGATAGGCATCGTCCACGTCGAGGCGGGAAAAATTGCTTTAACTAAAAAATAGCAACAAGTTCTTACTAACTAGTTCTATTAATTCAACTAGTTGTTACTAAAAATAAACTTACTATAAATAAAAATATTCTAGTACCTAATTAGTACCTAGTTCTTCTAACTAATTAGTACCTAGGAACTACTGCCCTAATTACCATCTAATTTGATGAACCTCTAGGGGTGGAAAGTGGTAGCGGATATTCCAATTATCCAACTATAAAGTGAAATAAGTGGTCAAATTTTACTCGTTTTATGATTCATCTTAGAAATTTGATTCATTTTCACCCTTACATGAACCCTAACTAATTTGAGCCGCATCCGCATCTGATTTGTTTCCACTCTTACATGAACCCTAACTAATTTGATGCAACTAAAATATAAAGAAACCCTAGGCAGAGGTAGGGAAGAGGGAGGAGCGGGCGTGCTCACCTCGGGTGCCTGCGACGAGGGAGGGGCAGGGCGGCGTTGAGGTCAGGGTCGGGGCTCGGGCGTGCGGCGGATGGAGGCATCGAGGTCGGGGTCGGGGGCGGCGTTCGGGGCGGCGTTGAGGTCGGGGGCGGGGGTGGCGTTGAATATGGGGTCGGAGCGGCGTAGAGGGTGTGCGGAGAGCGTGCGGCGGCCGACGGGTGACGGCGGTGACCGACCGGCGACGGCGGCGGCGAGAGTGGAGAGAGTTGGATTTGGGGGAAGTGGCCGCATGGGGAAGGACGAACCCCGTGGTTAAGTCAGAAGTAGTAGTAGCGCATTCCAGGAAAACCGCTGCTGCTGCCTTAGCTACAGCGCGTTTTGGGATACACGCTACGGCTACTCCTTTCTATTTTTCCCCTTTTTCATTTAGTTTTCTTCACATTTTTTTTCTTTCACCTTATTCTATTTCTTTCATTTTCAATTACCTTTCTATTTTCTTTCCATTTAATTTTATAACCTTTAGCAGTAGCAAGTTTATATTAAAATGCGCTGCTACAAATAAAGTAGCGGTAGCGCTGTTCGTTATAGGTCGCTACTACTATGTGTAGCCTATCGGCTAAGCCATGGGAATTTTAGTAGTAACGTGTTTACAGCCAGACGTGCTACTGCTAGAACTTTATCTGCAGCGTGGTTTCCTTAGGCGTGCTACTGCTACTTAGCACCAGCATGCTTTTTTGACCCTCGCTATTGCTAAAGTTCTGTGTATAAGGTTTTCCCTAGTAGTGATATCTCAATACTTATGGCTATTCTCTCTTATTTTACAAGGTTTACCATGAAGTGGGGGAATGCCGGCAGCTGGATTTCTGGCTGGAAAAGGAGCAAACATTGGAAACCTATTCTGCACTGCTCCAAAAATCCTGAAACTCCACGGAAGTTATTTTTGGAATTAATAAGAATTATTGAGCGAAGAAACTACCAGAGGGGGCCCACACCCAGGCCAGGAGGGTGGGGGCGCGCCCACCCCTACTAGGCACGCCCCCTATCTCCTGGGCCCCCTGGTGTCCCTCCGGTGCCCATCTTCTGCTATATAAAGGCTTTTACCCTGGAAAAAATCAGAGGCAAGATTACGGGACGAAACTCCACCGCCACGAGGCAGAACCTTGGCGGAATCAATCTAGAGCTCCGGCAGAGCTGTTCTACCAGGGAAACTTCCCTCCGGGAGGGGGAAATCATCACCATCATCATCACCAACGATCCTCTCATCGGGAGGGGGTCAATCTCCATCAACATATTCACCACCACCATCTCCTCTCAAAACCCTAGTTCATCTCTTGTATCCAATCTTGTAACAAAACCACAAATTGGTACCTGTGGGTTGCTAGTAGTGTTGATTACTCCTTGTAGTTGATGCTAATTGGTTTACCTGGTGGAAGATCGTATGTTCAGATCCTTAATGCATATTATTACTCCTATGATTATGAACATGACTATGCTTTGTGAGTAGTTACGTCTGTTCCTGAGGACATGGGTGAAGTCTTGCTATTAGTAGTCATGTGAATTTGGTATTCGTTTGATATTTTGATGAGATGTATGTTATCTTTCCTCTAGTGGTGTTATGCGAACGTCGACTACATGACACTTCACCATTATTTGGGCCTAGAGGAAGGCATTGGAAAGTAATAAGTAGATGATGGGTTGCTAGAGTGACAGAAGCTTAAACCCTAGTTTATGCGTTGCTTTGTAAGGGGCTGATTTGGATCCATATGTCTAATGTTGTGGTTAGGTTTATCTTAATACTTCTTTTGTAGTTGCGGATGTTTGCAATAGGGGTTAATCATAAGTGGGATGCTTGTCCAAGTAAGGCTAGTACCCAAGCACCGGTCCACCCACATATCAAATTATCAAAGTATCGAACGCGAATCATATGAGCGTGATGAAAACTAGCTACACAATAATTCCCATGTGTCCTCGGGAGCTCTTTTCTCATTATAAGAAATTTTTCAGGCTTGTCCTTTGCTACAAAAAGGATTGGGCCACCTTGCTGCACTTTATTTACTTTCATTGCTCGTTACTCGTTACAATTTATCTTATCACAAAACTATCTGTTACCTACAATTTCAGTGCTTGCAGAGAAAACCTTACTGAAAACCGCTTGTCATTTCCTTCTGCTCCTTGTTGGGTTCAACACTCTTACTTATCAAAAGGACTACGATAGATACCCTATACTTGTGGGTCATCAAGACTCTTTTCTGGCGCCATTGCCGGGGAGTGAAGCACCTTTGGTGAGTGGAACTTGGTAAGGAAACATTTATATAGTGTGCTGAAATTTTCTGTCACTTGTTACTATGGAAACTAATCCTTTGAGGGGCTTGTTCGGGGTATCTTCCCCCCGACCAAAAGAGCAAAGAGTTGCTCCTCAACCTACTGAACCCACTGAAAATATTTACTTTCAGATTCCTTCGGGTATGATAGAGAAACTGCTAGCTAATCCCTTTGCTGGAGATGGTACATTGCATCCCGATTTACACCTTATCTTTGTGGACGAAGTTTGTGGATTATTTAAGCTTGCAGGTATTCCCGATGATGTTGTCAAAAGGAAGGTCTTCCCTTTATCTTTGAAGGGAGATGCATTGACATGGTATAGGCTATGTGATGATACGGGATCGTGGAATTATAAACGACTGAAGTTGGAATTTCACTAGAAGTTCTATCCTATGCATCTTGTTCATCGTGATCGTAATTACATATATAATTTCTGGCCTCGCGAAGCAGAAAGCATCGCTCAAGCTTGGGGGAGGCTTAAGTCAATGTTATATTCATGCCCCAATCATGAGCTCTCCAGAGAAATGATTATTCAAAAAAATTATGCTCGGCTTTCTCCCAATGATCGCAACATGCTCGATACTTCATGTGCTGGTTCTTACATACTGAAGACTATTGAATTCAAATGGGATTTATTGGAAAGAATTAAACGCAAATTTGAAGATCGGGGTTCCGACGATGGTAGCTTCTTTTATGGATACCGATGCTTTTCATGGATTTAGCGCTAAATATGGACTTGACTCTGAGATAGTAGCTTCTTTCTGTGAATCTTTTGCTACTCACGTTGATCTCCCTAAGGAGAAGTGGTTTAAATATAATCCTCCCATTGAAGTAAAAGTAGTTGCACCTATTACAGTTGATGAAAAGACTGTCACCTATAGTGATCCTATTGTTCCTACTACTTATGTTGAGAAACCTCCTTTTCCTGTTAGGATAAAGGATCATGCTAAAACTTCGACTGTTGTTCGTAAGAGTAATACTAGGACTTATACACCTCCTGAGCAAATTAAAGTCGAACCTAGTATTGATATGGTTAAAGATCTCTTGGATGATGATTTAGATGGGCATGTTATTTATTTCTATGGTGAGACTGCTAATATTGTTAGACCAGATGCTAAGATACATAGACCTGTTGTAGGCATGCCTGTTATTTCTATTAAAATAGGAGATCATTGTTATCATGGCTTATGTGATATGGGTGCTAGTACTAGTGCAATACCCTATGACTTATATAAAGAAATTATGCATGATATTGCACCCGCTGAATTGGAAGGTATTGATGTTACTATCAAGCTTGCCAATAGAGATACTATTTCACCAATTGGGATTGTTAGAGATGTTGAAGTCTTGTGTGGGAAGGTTAAATATCCTGCTGATTTTCTTGTTCTTAGTTCCCCACAAGATGATTTTTGTCCCATTATTTTTGGTAGACCCTTCTTGAATACTGTTAATGTTAGGATTGATTGTGAAAAGGATACTGTTACAATTGGCTTAGAGGATGTGTCTCATCAATTTAATTTTGCTAAGTTTCATAGACAACCTCATGATAGAGAATCACCTAGTAAGGATGAGATTATTGGTCTTTCTTCTATTGTCGGGCCTCCTACTGATCCGTTAGAACAATATTTGCTAGACCATGAAAATGATATGTTTATGAAGGAAAGAAGGGAAATAGATGAAGTGTTCCCTCAACCGGAAGCTATTCTGAAACACAACCTACCCGTTGAAATTCTAGGGGATCCCCCTACACCCAAGGGTTATCCCGTGTTTGAACTCAAACCATTACATGATAATCTTAAGTATGCTTATCTTGATGAAAAGAAAATATATCATGTTATTATTAGTGCTAACCTTTCAGAGCAAGAAGAAGAAAGATTATTGAAAACTCTGAAGAAGAAGCATGCTGCTATTGGATATACTCTGGATGATCTCAAGGGCATTAGTCCCACGTTATGCCAACACAAAATTAATTTGGAGGACGATGCCAAACCAGTTAGAGATCCTCAACGACAATTGAATCCTAAGATGAAAGAAGTGGTAAGAAAGGAGATATTAAAGCTCCTTGAGGCAGGTATAATTTATCCCGTTGCTGATAGTGTGTCACGCCCAATATGCGACCCTATCCAAAAGGAACTCGAAGGTCCCACCAAGGATAGACCCGCATATTGAAATGCTTTTGCAAGGTGGATATCATTACATCAACATTACATAATAGATAGGGATACATACAAAAGGCATACAATGCCACACGAATACAACATCATCTTACATAAGAGCACCATCCAACTACGGATGAAACACAAACAGAAACTCAAACGACATCCACCCTGCTAGCCCAGGCTGCCGACCTGGAACCTATCCCCTGATCGAAGAAGAAGCACAAGAAGAACTCCAAAACAAGTAAACATCGCTCTCGCGTCATGATCATCGCGAAACCTGTACCTGCACTGTTGTTGTAGTAATCTGTGAGCCACGAGGACTCAGCAATCCCATTACCATGGGTATCAAGACTAACAAAGCTTAAAGGGAAAGGAAGGGATAAAGTGGTGAGGCTGCAGCAGCGACTAAGCATGATATGGTGGCTAACATACGCAAATAAGAGCGAGAAGAGAGCAAGCAGAACGGTCGTGAAGCTAGCAATGATCAAGAAGTGATTCTGAACTCCTACTTACGTCAAACATAACCCAAAACCGTGTTCACTTCCCGGACTCTGCCGAAAAGAGACCATCACGGCTACACACGCGGTTGTTGCGTTTTACTTCCGATCTGGTGTCAAGTTATCTACAACCGGACATTAACAAATTCCCATCTGCCCATAACCGCGGGCACGGCTTTCGAAAGTTTATACCCTGCAGGGGTGTCCCAACTTAGCCCATGATAAGCTCTCGTGATCAATGAAGGATATACCTTCTCCCAGGAAGACCCGATCAGACTCGGCATCCCGGTTTACAAGACATTTCGACAATGGTAAAACAAAACCAGCAAAGCCGCCCGATGCACCGACAAATCCCGATAGGAGTTGCACATATCTCGTTCTCAGGGCAACACCGGATGAGACTAGCTACGAGTAAAACTAGACTTCGAGTTTCCCCGAGGTGGCCCCGCAGGCAGCTCAGTTCGGACCAACACTCGAAGGAGCACTGGCCCGGGGGGGCTAAAATAAAGATGACCCTCGGGCTCCGGAAACCCAAGGGAAAAAGGGCTAGGTGAGGCAAATGGTAAAACCAAGGTTGGGCCTTGCTGGAGGAGTTTTATTCAAAGCAAACTGTCAAGGGGGTCCCATAAATCACCCAACCGCGTAAGGAACGCAAAATCCGGGAACATAACACCGGTATGACGGAAACTAGGGCGGCAAGAGTGGAACAAAACACCAGGCATAAGGCCGAGTCTTCCACCCTTTACCAAGTATATAGATGCATTAATTAAATAAGAGACATTGTGATATCCCAACATAATCCTGTCCACCAAGGAGAAATCTTCAACTTCACCTAAAACTAACAACGCTATAAGAGGGGCTGGGCAAAGCGGTAACATAGCCAAGCAATGGTTTGCTAGGAAGGGTGACAAAGGTTAGAGGCTCACATGGCAATTGGGAGGCTTGGAGAGCAAAAGATAGGTAGCGCAGCAAAGCGATAGAACGAAGCAACTAGCATAGCAATGATAGTAGTGAGATCCAGGGTAGCGGTCATCTTGCCTAAAATCCCGCTAGGAAGCAGTATGAGTCCATGAAGAAGATGAACGGACGTAGTCGAACGAATCCTCACAACTCCGAAACGAAACCGAAGCTAACGAGAGAAGCAAACCGAAAAGAAGCAAACAACATGGTAAACACACAAGCATAAACATGGCATGAAGCACAAACAAGTATGATGCATGTCCGGTTTAATGAGGCATGGCATGGCAAAGTGCTCAAACAATCCTACAAATTAAGTGGAGCTCAAAATGCAAAACACCACATCAATTATTTAGTTTAATCTCGTATAAGCTACCAAACAATATTAAATGTTGTTAACCATGGCAAGAGGTGAAGCATATGAAAACTACCTATCTAGGCAAGTTTAAATGAGGCCGGAAGTTACAAACAACAATTCCGGAAAATCCCCATGTGCATATTTTAGATTTGGTACTGTTCTGCCCTAAACAATATTTTAGGGTTGTTAAACAACAAAAGTAAGTGCATCATGTTAATCTATGCATTTTTCCACCCCATTTACATATCAAGTTTAATAAATTTGGAGCTACGGTTATTTAGTTATGAAATAAATCATTTTAACATGGCATTTATGCAAATTAATTCAAACAACACATTTAAACAATTTTAACATAGGTGAAATTTGCATATTATTAATCTACGCAAAATTCTAAGCATTTTACATATATAGTTTATTTAAATCTGATGCACCACTTGTGAGTTACTAAATGCATGAACTCTAGGGACTTTTCTGTAAAACATTAATTCCTGGATAATTAGACAAATTCGCAGCAACGGGAAAAAAACACTACGGGCCGAAACTGCAGGCTGTTGGGGCACTCACCATGGGCTCTTGGCCCGGTCGGTGGAGGAGGCCGGCTTGGGCTGGCAGATCTGGCGCGGCTGGGCCTTGGTGCGGTACAGTAGAAGTGGCCCAAGGCAAAGAGGCTACGCGATGTAGGCCCAGGAGCACAAAGCAGAGGGCGGTGAGCGCCGTGCTCGTTCCCGAGCAGAGGACGACGGCGAGGGGCTTGGTGAGACGCGGCTGGAGATCCGGCGAGGCGGCCATGGCTGGAAGAGGAGGCGGATCTAGCCGGATCTGGAGCGGGGAAGGGCGCAGACGGCGTCTTGGTCCATGGCGGCGGCACTGCAAAGAATAACACCGAGAGGCCGCCATGAGAGAAAGAGAGAGAGCTTGAAGAGATGGGGAAAAAGGAGGGAAAGGGAGAGGCGACGGTCGTGGTGCTCCAACGGGTCGTCAGTCAGTCGCCGGAGACGGACGGGGAAGCGAGGCAGCGACGAGGTGGAGGCGAGGGGAGCTCGAGGCGGCTCGGGTGGTTGGGCAGGTTCGGGCGCGATGCCGGAGATGGCAAGGGAGCGAGGTCGCTCGGGGCCTGTTGCAGCTCGGGCGCAGAGGAGCTCCACGCGACTGTGGGCTGGAGGTAGCGCCTCGATCCATTTGGGATCGAGCGCTCGGGCTGGCTGCGCGACGGTCCTGGCGTTCCTGTGCACGGGAGAGAGAGAGATGTGAGCGAGAGACAGGGGAAAGAAGAAGCACGGGAAGAATCAGCGGAGAGGGACGCGACGGTCCTGCTAGTTGCCGGCGAGGAGTGGCTGAAGGAGAGAAGGCCGCGGGCGCCGATTGGCTCGACGGGGAATTGAAGGGAGAGGAGGTGGGCGAATCGGGATGGATCCCGAGGACGATGGTGAGTTGGTGGCGGCGGCGGACACGGAATGGATGCGACAGATCCCTAGGTTTTAGGGTTTGGTCTCAAATTAGATTAGGGGTGGACTATATATATATGGAAAGGACAGAAGTTTGGATCTTCCGATCGAAATCCGATGGACGAGAAAAATAGGCTTAGGAAGTCCAAATAAAAAAACGGAGATGTTTTAGGGACGTTTCGAGATTATCCGGATCCATCGGTAACGATGGTACGGTTCGGGTTCGGGCAAGTTTCGGACGCGCACACGAGGGGGTGTGAGAGAGGTTAGTTGGTTTTACAAGAGGGAATGGAAAACCCGGTTGGCCTTGGAACGGCCAACAAAACCAAGGGGGGACACGGCAACTACGAGCGGATTCAAGTTTTAAGAAAACGATGCCGATGCAATGCGAATGATGACATGAGACGAGATGCATAACAAGAACAAAATGCAAAACAACAGACAAAAACCCAACCACGAAGGAAATATCATATCGCATCTCTGGAAAAGGCAAGAGTTGGAGTTACAAATATGGAAAGTTGTATCCGGGGCGTTACATAGTGATTGGGTAAGCCCTGTCCATTGTGTTCCAAAAAAGGGAGGTATTACTGTCGTTCCTAATGATAAAGATGAATTGATCCCGCAAAGAATTATTACAGGTTATAGGATGGTAATTGATTTTCATAAATTAACTAAAGCTACTAAGAAAGATCATTACCCTTTACCTTTTATTGATCAAATGCTAGAAAGACTATCCAAACACACACATTTCTGCTTTCTAGATGGCTATTCTGGTTTCTCTCAGATACCTGTGTCAGCGAAGGATCAATCAAAAACTACTTTTACTTGCCCTTTCGACACTTTTGCTTATAGACGTATGCCTTTTGGTTTTTGTAATGCACCCGCTACCTTTCAAAGATGCGTGATGGCTATATTCTCTGACTTTTGTGAAAAGATTTGTGAGGTATTCATGGATGATTTCTCCTTTTATGGATCCTCTTTTGATGATTGCTTGAGCAACCTTGATCGAGTTTTGTAGAGATGCGAAGATACTAGTCTCATCTTGAATTGGGAAAATGCCACTTTATGGTTAATGAAGGCATTGTCTTGGGGCATAAGATTTCTGAGAAAGGTATTGAAGTTGATAAAGCTAAATTTGATGCTATTGAGAAGATGCCATGTCCCAAGGACATAAAAGGTATAATAAGTTTCCTTGGTCATGCCGGTTTTTATAGGAGGTTCATTAAGGGCTTTTCTAAAATCCCTAGGCCTCTGACTAATTTATTGCAAAAAAGATATTCCTTTTGTCTTTGATGATGATTGTGTAGAAGCATTTGAAATACTTAAGAAAGCTTTGATCACTGCACCTATTGTTCAGCCACATGATTGGAATTTACCCTTTGAAATTATGTGTGATGCTAGTTATTATGCTGTAGGTGTTGTTCTAGGGCAAAGAGTTGATAAGAAATTGAATGTTATCCAGTATGCTAGTAAGACTCTTGATACTGCCCAGAGAAATTATGCTACTACTGAAAAAGAGTTCTTAGCAGTTGTGTTTGCATGTGATAAGTTTAGACCTTATATTGTTGATTCTAAAGTTACTATTCACACTGATCATGCTGCTATTAAATATCTATGGAAAATAAAGATGCGAAGACTAGACTTATTAGATGGGTCCTCTTGCTCCAAGAATTTGATTTGCATATTATTGATAGAAAGGGAGTTGAGAACCCCGTTGCAGACAACTTGTCTAGGTTAGAGAATGTTCTTGAGGACCCACTGCCTATTGATGATAGCTTTCCTGATGAACAATTAGCGGTCGTTAATGCTTCTCGTACTGCTCCTTGGTATGCTGATTATGCTAATTACATTGTTGCTAAATTTATACCTCCTAATTTCACATACCAGCAAAAGAAAAAGTTCTTTTATGATTTAAAACATTACTTCTGGGATGACCCACACCTTTATAAAGAAGGAGTAGATGGTGTTATTAGATGTTGTGTACCTGAGCATGATCAGGAACAGATCCTACGCAAGTGTCACTCTGAATCATGTGGAGGACACCACGCTGGAGATAGAACTGCACATAAGGTACTGCAATCTGCTTTTTATTGGCCTACTCTCTTAGAAGATGCTCGTAAGTTTGTCTTATCTTGTGATGAATGTCAAAGAATTGGTAATATTAGTAAACGTCAAGAAATGCCTATGAATTATTCTTTTGTTATTGAATCATTTGATGTTTGGGGCTTTGATTATATGGGACCTGTTCCTGCCTCTAATGGTTACACACATATTTTAGTTGTTGTTGATTATGTTATTAAGTCGGTAGAAGCTATTCCAACTAGTAGTGTTGATCATAACATTTCTATTAAAATGCTTAAAGAAGTTATTTTTCCGAGGTTTGGAGTCCCTAGATATCTTATGACTGATGGTGGTTCACATTTTATTCATGGTGCTTTCCGTAAGATGCTTGCTAAGTATGATGTTAATCATAGAATCGCATCTCCTTATCACCCGCAGTCTAGTGGTCAAGTAGAATTGAGCAATACAGAGCTCAAATTAATTTTGCAAAAGACTGTCAATAGATCTCGAAAGAATTGGTCCAAGAAACTTGATGATGCATTATGGGCCTATAGAACTGCATACAAAAATCCTATGGGTATGTCTCCGTATAATATGGTTTATGGAAAAGAATGTCACTTACCTCTTGAACTTGAACATAATGCATATTGGGCTATTAAAGAGCTCAACTATGACTTCAAACTTGCCGGTGAGAAGAGGTTATTTGATACTCCCTCCGTTTCTTTTTACTCCACATAAGATTTGGTCAAAGTCAAACTATACAAAGTTTGACCAAATTTATATGAAAAATTATGAACATCTACAGTACTAAAACTATATAGTATGAAAATATGTTTCATGGTACATTTGAATATATTGATTTCATATTGTGAATGTTTATATTTTTTAATATAAAGTTAGTCAAACTCTATAAAGCTTGACTTTGACCAAACCTTATATGCAGACTAAAAAGAAACGGAGGGAGTATTAGCTCACTTGATGAATGGAGAACCCAAGCCTATGAGAATGCCAATCTATTCAAAGAAAAAGTCAAACGCTGGCATGACAAAAGGATACAAAAGTGAGAATTTAACATAGGTGATTATGTGTTATTATTCAACTCTCGTTTAAGATTTTTTGCAGGAAAATTTCTTTCTAAATGGGAAGGTCCTTACATTATCGAGGAGGTCTATCGTTCCGGTGCCATAAAAATCAACAACTTCGAAGGCACAAGTCCGAGGGTGGTGAACGGTCAAAGAATTAAACATTATATCTCAGGTAATCCTATCAATGTTGAAACTAATATTGTTGAGACCGTAACCCCGGAGGAATACATAAGGGACACTTTCCAGAACGTTCCAGACTCCGAAAAGGAATAGGTATGTGGTACGGTAAGTAAACCAACTCCAAAACAATTCTAATGGCAATTTTTATCAGTTTTGGAATATTTAAAAAATTTGGAAAGAAAGAAGTAGTCCGAGAAGGACACGAGGCCTCCACGAGGGTGGAGGGCGCGCCTACCCTTCCTGGGCGTGCCCCCCTGTCTCGTGGCCACCTCATGTGCCTCCCGGACTCCGTTTTCTTGCACGTTACGTATTTTGGTCAGTAAAAATTCATTATATAATCTCCCGAGGGTTTTGACCACCATATCACGCAAATATCCTTCGTTTTCGTTTCGAGGTGTTTCTATTACAGATTTAGAGCAATATGTCGTCTCAGGATTCAGAAGGGGAGAGCTATGTGGTTGATTACCTTGCAGACCCTAAGGTCTACGGGGACTTGGAGCATGGTGGCTGGACTACTGAAGAAGAGGAAGACTATGAGCCTAAGGGAAAGGAGGAGACGGGTTCAGACGAAGATGAAGCCCCATTACCTCAACCTGGGGACATGCATGTGGAGTTTAAAAGGTCAAGCCTCCCTGATAGAGCAAAGAAGACAAAGATCGAGTTTATCCCTTTTCATCTCTTGCAGGAAAATAAACATGAACTATGCAAAAGAATATTAAGTCTTGAGCAATAGATCGATGATCTAAAGGAGCAAAATATTATCCTCAAGCGTAAATGAAGGAAGAATCCTTCATCATCAACAACTCCTACTTCACCACCTCCGAGGACATAATCACATGGGTATGGGCACTCCCCTTGGCAACTGCCAAGCTTGGGGGAGGTGCCCCGGTATCGTATCACCATCACACTCCTATCTTTACCATTTTCTTTAGTTCGATCCTTTTAGTAGTATCTTGATCTAGTAGATTGAAGTTTTAGTATCAAGTAGTTTTGAGTTTTGTTTTGTGATCTCTTTATGTAATCGAGTCCGTGAGCTATCTATAATAAAGATTAGTGTTGAGTCAAGGGCTTTGCTATCTTGCCATGATCTTGAGGAAGTAGAAAGAATAAAAGAGTTCATATTGATCTTATGGATAGTAATGACTTCACACATAGAAAGTATGAGGCATAAAAGTTGTTGAGAGTTGATAGACGTAGTTTTGGTCATCGTTGCAATTAATAGGAAGTAATAAGGAAAGACCGGTTTTCACATACAAATATATTATCTTGGACATCTTTTATGATTGTGAAGCACTCATTAAGTATGGCATGCTAAAAGAGTTGATGTTGGACAAGGAAGACAACATAATGGTTTATGTTTTCTCACATCTCAGTTAAAGTATATTATCATTGACCTTCCAAACATGTTGAGATTGCCTTTCCCCCTCATGTTAGCCAAATTCCTTGCACCAAGTAGAGATACTACTTGTGCTTCCAAATATCCTTAAACCCAGTTTTGCCATGAGAGTCCACCAATACCTACCTATGGATTGAGTAAGATCCTTCAAGTAAGTTGTCATGTTGCGAGCAATAAAAACTGCTCTTTAAATATGTATGACTTATTATTGCAGAGAAAATAAGCTTTACACGATCTTGTTGTGGAAGCAATAAAAGCGATAGACTGCATAATAAAGGTCCATATACAAGTGGCAATATAAAGTGATGTTCTTTTGCATTAAGATTTTATGCATCCAACCCTAAAAGCACATGAGAACCTCTGCTTCCCTCTGTGAAGGGCCTATCTTTTACTTTATGTTTTTACTTTATGCTTGAGTCAAGGTGATCTTCACCTTTCCCTTTTTCATTTTATCCTTTGGCAAGCTCCTTGTGTAGGAAATATAATGATATATATATATCCAATTGGATGTAAGTTAGCATGAATTATTATTGTTGACATCACCTAAAGGTGAATACGTTGGGAGGCAACACAATAAGCCCCTATCTTTCTCAGTGTCCGGTTGAAACTCCATAACCACAAGTATAGCGTGAGTGTTAGCGATTGTAGAAGACTACATGATAGTTGAGTATGTGGACTTGCTAAAAAGCTCTATTCTTGACTCTTTCTGATGTTATGATAAATTGCAATTGCTTCAGTGACAAAGATTATAGTTTGTTAGTTCCCAATGAAGTTTCTGAACCATACTTGACATTGTGAATTGATCGTTCCTTGAGCATAAGAAATCATATGACAAAATCTATATATATATTGTTGTTATAAGAATGATCATGATGCCCTCATGTCCGTATTTTATTTTTATCGACACCTCTATCTCTAAACATGTGGACATATATTTCGATATCGGCTTCCGCTTGAGGACAAGTGAGGTCTAAGCTTGGGGGAGTTGATACGTCCATTTTGCATCATGCTTTTATATCAATATTTATTTCATTATGGGTTGTTATTACACATTATATCTCAATACTTATGGCTATTCTCTCTTATTTTACAAGGTTTACCATGAAGAGGGGGAATGCCGGCAGCTGGAATTCTGGCTGGAAAAGGAGCAAACATTGGAAAACTATTATGCACTGCTCCAAAAATCCTGAAACTCCACGGAAGTTATTTTTGGAATTAATAAGTATTATTGAGTGAAGAAACTACCAGAGGGGGCCCACACCCAGGCCAGGAGGGTGGGGGCGCTCCCACCCCTACTGTGCGCGCCCCTGTCTCCTGGGCCCCCTGGTGGCTCTCCGGTGCCCATATTCTGCTATACGAAGGCTTTTACCCTGGAAAAAATTCAGATGCAAGCTTACGGGACGAAACTCCGCCGCCACGAGGCGGAACCTTGGCGGAATCAATCTAGAGCTCCGGCAGAGCTGTTCTGCCGGGGAAACTTCCCTCCGGGAGGGGGAAATCATCACCATCGTCATCACCAATGATCCTATCATCGGGAGGGGGTCAATCTCCATCAACATCTTCACAAGCACCATATCCTCTCAAAACCCTAGTTCATCTCTTGTATCCAATCTTGTATCAAAACCACAAATTGGTACCTGTGGGTTGCTAGTAGTGTTGATTACTCCTTGTAGTTGATGCTAATTAGTTTACTTGGTGGAAGATCATATGTTTAGATCCTTAATGCATATTATTACTCCTTTGATTATGAACATGAATATGCTTTGTGAGTAGTTACGTTTGTTCCTGAGGACATGGGTGAAGTCTTGCTATTAGTAGTTATGTGAATTTGGTATTCGTTCGATATTTTGGTGAGATGTATGTTGTCTTTCCTCTAGTGGTGTTATGTGAACGTCGACTACATGACACTTCACCATTATTTGGGCCTAGAGGATGGCATTGGGAAGTAATAAGTAGATGATGGGTTGCTAGAGTGACAGAATCTTAAACCCTAGTTTATGTGTTGCTTTGTAAGGGGCTGATTTGGATCCATATGTCTAATGATGTGGTTAGGTTTACCTTAATACTTCTTTTGTAGTTGCGGATGCTTGCAATAGGGGTTAATCATAAGTGGGATGCTTGTCCAAGTAAGGGCAGTACCCAAGCACCGGTCCACCCACATATCAAATTATCAAAGTACCGAACGCGAATCATATGAGCGTGATGAAAACTAGCTTGACGATAATTCCCATGTGTCCTCGGGAGCTCTTTTCTCATTATAAGAAATTTTCCAGGCTTGTCCTTTGCTACAAAAAGGATTGGGCAACCTTGCTTCGCTTTATTTACTTTCATTGCTCGTTACTCGTTACAATTTATCTTATAACAAAACTATATGTTACCTACAATTTCAGTGCTTGCAGAGAAAACCTTACTGAAAACCGCTTTTCATTTCCTTCTGCTCCTCATTGGGTTCGACACTCTTACTTATCGAAAGGACTACGATAGATCCCCTATACTTGTGGGTCATCAGATGCCATCTCACAAATAATGGCTTTGAAGGCTCAATTCAACTTGGGCAGAGAATGCTACGACGTGATGATGACAGTATTCGAAGGATTTCTACCCAAAGGCCATGTGCTACCTCCAAACCTGTACCAGTCAAACAAAATCCTCCGTGCTCTTAAGATGCCCTATGAGAAGATACATGCATGTGAGAAAGGATGTGTCTTATTTAGTCTTCAGTATGAGGACTTGAACTATTGTCCCATTTGCAATTCTTCCAGGTATGTTGTGGTAGACAACGGTATGGGTGAGAAGACGCAGACCAAAATACCCGTTAATGTTCTTTGGTATATGCCAATCATACCAAGACTTCAACGTCTTTTCATGGTCGAAGAGACGGCTAGACAGATGACATGGCACAAAACGGGCAAAAGAACCGAACTAGATGCATATGGGAATGTGATGATGGTGCACACATCGGATGGTGAAGCATGGAAGCGCTTCGATGCATTACATAAGGAAAAAACGGCAAATCCAAGGCATCCTCGAGTCGCCGTCAGCACAGATGGGTTCAGTGTGTTTGGTCAGATGGCAGCCCCATACAGTTGTTGGCCCGTGTTTGTCATTCCACTCAATCTGCCCCCCCCCCCGGGCAGATTATGCAAAGAAAGAACATTTTCCTGACATTGATAATTCTAGGGCCCAACTATCCGAGGAAGAATATGAATGTGTACATGCATCCGCTTAAGGACGAATTGCAAGAAGCTTGGGATAATGGCTTCAAGACATACGACGCCTTTAGCAAAGAGAACTTCATAATGCGTGCCTGGTACATGTACTCGGCGCTTGACTTGCCGGCGTATGCGCTATTCGTTGGCTGGTGTGTGCATGGAAGGTTCCCGTGCCCCACATGCAAGGGAGCTCTTGAGTTTCGTTGGCTGACGGTGGGGGACAAGTATAGTTGCTTCGACTTGCATAGACAGTTTCTAGATCCTCACCATAAGTTCAGGAAAGACAAGAAGAACTTCATGAAAGGTAGAGTTGTCAAACACTCTACACCACCTGCGTTGACAGGCCAACAGACCCTAGATCAGTTAAACGCTCTCGAGCCAGATCTAGAGGGTCCAGGGTATTTCAAGGGGTATAATAAGGAACACGCCTGGACTCATAAGACATGCTTCTGGGATCTGCCTTACTTCAAAGACCTCCGTTGCCCACACAACATCGACATGATGCACACTGAAAAGAATATCGCTGAAGCCATTTTTGGTACATTGTTCGGCATAGAGGGGAAATCAAATGATAATACTAAGGCTAGAGATGATCAAGAGGAGCTCTGTGATAGACCGTTACAAAACATGCAAAAACCGAAAGGAAAGCAGAACTGGAAGAAACCAAAGGCATGGTTCAATCTTGGAAGGCCAGCTATGAAGGAAATTATTTTGTGGGTGAAAATGCAGTTGATGTTCCCCGATGGGCATGCAGCAAATCTAAAGACGGGAGCGAGTCTTGATAAATTCAAAATATTTGGTCTAAAAAGTCATGATTGGCACATATGGATTGAGCCGATAATGCCGGTCATGTTGCATGGCTTCATCCCTGAGGATGAATGGCTAGTACTGGCAGAGCTGAGCTATTTCTTTCGTGTTCTTTGTGCAAAAGAACTACCACCTGACCTCCTAGAAGAAATGGAACAGTTGGCGTCGGAGTTGATCTGCAAGTTAGAGATGATCTTTCCACCAAGCTTCTTTAATCCAATGCAACACTTGATTTTGCGTCTCCAGGCCGAGGCACGATTGGGGGGCCCGTGCAAAATCGTTGGTGCTACTCAACTGAGAGGATGCAGAAGATGCTTCGAGCAAAATGTAAAAATAAACGTAGAATAGAAGCATCGATGGCCGAGGCATTCATCACTGAGGAGTCGTCAAACTTCGTGATAGCACACTACGAAGCCAAAAATCGTCATTTGCATAATCCAAAGTCTCGGTACAGTGTTGACGAGCCTAAAAAGGGTCAATCCAACCTCAGCCTATTCAAAGGGAATGTTGCACCATCCAGTGCTTGGAAACCAGTATCGTTGAATGTTGAAGAATGGCGGACCATTTTGAGGTATCTCTTCAACAACCTAACAGAAGTGTGGTCGTACATCGAGTATGATCTTGTTACATTGTTTCGCAACTTCTATTTTCTTTGAGCTGCTCTTATTCCTGGATATTTGATGCAGCCGATACATCGCCATATTCTCGTATGGAGCGATGATCCAAAAGGATTCCATCGAAGAATGTGAGCTTCTGGCAAAGCAAGGAGGCGAATATCCCGGTTTCATCTCTTGGTTCAAAAAAATGGTAATTTCCATTAGACTCATTCATTTCTTTGGCTAATTTGCAACTAATGCAACAATCCCGGTTTCATCTCTTGGTAAATTCTCTTTCATAAGTATTTGTTGCATTTCGCATTTATGACAATTATGGCCATCAAGTTGACATGGAGATATTTTAATCTAGGAGGTATGTGAACCGGAATTTGAATCCAACCCTCTTGTCGAGAAGTTAAATTTAGTTGAAAAAAATGAGTATTTGAAAGAATAAATTAAAAGATTGAAGAAGAGAAGATGACATTGGAGTTGTATGTTGCCGATGTCATCGATGATCACAAGATGAAGATGAATGCAATACGCTTGAAGATGGACGCAATGCGCCTGAAGCTTAAAAAGATTAGAAAATATGCTATTGATGATGAGGTTTGGTATCATTATGCCGTTGGATCAATTGTTACCTTACTTGAAATCTTCATCATATTTGTTGTGATGAGGGTAAGTTTTCTCTAATGTTTTGCTTTACAAATGGGTACTTAGCTTATTTTCCTCCTAAATGGCATAATTACCTAAGTTAGATAAAAAATGAGCTATACTTAGCTTATTCAGTTCATTTATGACATACTTAGCATACTTAGGTCAAAATGGCATGATAATCTTTGTTACCTCCAAAATGATATTGACTTAGCTTATTTTCCTTGAAAATGACATAATAACCTTACTAAGCTCCAAAATGACCTATTTACCTAGCTTAGCTCTAAAATTACCTAGACATAGCATTTTTACCTAGCTTAGAAATAAAATGGCATTTTTACTTACCTTAGTTAGAAGAAGAAGAAGATAAAGAAGAGGAGAGGAGAAAAAGAAAGAGAAGAAAAAATCTTCTTCTTCTTCTTCTAACTAGTCTTCTTCTTCTAACTAGTCTTCTTCTTCTTATTCTAACTTTCATCTTTCCCAATTTGCAAATTTGCTTTACATGAGGAAGGCTTGGATTCATGGAGTGTACTATTCTTCTGGTGCTTCCTTGTTGTTTATGAAAACTTGTTTGGATATGTATGTTTATATGGATATGTTGTTGGAAACTTGTTTGTCGTTATGTATATATGGATGTGTTGGACTTTGTTGAACTATGTTGTTGGATTTGATGAAATATGTTGTTGGACATGCTGTTGGACATGTTGGATATGTATGCATGTATATCTGTGTTTGAAACCATGTCTAATTAATTGGATTAAAATAAAAACAGGGGATGTATAGCCTCTTTGCCGTCCGCTCACCAACGGCAAATAGCTTTGCCATCCGCTAGCAGACGGCAAAGAGGACACATGGCAGTCACCTGTGCAAACTGGGAACACTGGCTGCCTATTTGGTCATTTTGCCATTTGCAAGCGGACGGCCAAGTGACCAAATAGGCCTAGCAAACAGGGCCATCTATGTCGTCTGCTGGTAGACGGCATAGCTGGCCACATGGCAGCTTCCCAGTGCTGCCCTAGCTAAGATCTTTGCCGCATGTTAGTAGACGGCAAAGAGCGCCATTAACCCCCTAACGGCTCTCACCCCACACAGCTGTTGTTCGTCATCGTTGCCGTCTGCTAGCCTCGGATGGCGGACGGCACAATCCTTTGCCGTCCATTTCTGCGAAGCGGACGGCAAAGAAGGCCTTTGCTGGCATGTGTTCAGTCGGACTGTTTGTCATCCGCTGGCTGACGGCAAAGGACTTTGCCGTCCAGGATCTGTGCCTTTGCCGTCCGCCATGGCGGATGGCAAAGAAGCTGATTCCAGTAGTGAAAGGGGGAGAGAGAGATCACATCAAAGGGAGAGAAAGACTTCTTAGTCTTCCCAGATGCTTGGTATTCAAAGATGAGATAAGCCACATGTCTTTAAGAGGGGAAAGACATGTTAGTAGAAGATGTTTCTTTGTGTATTTTGCTTTGTTTTTTTCATTTGCTTTGATTTTCTATTACCCTATCTTCTCCCATTATCCAATATCACATTCAGGGGGGAAAGACATCTAGGGAAGAAAATCTTTGGAATCCATTGATATCTTTATCCCTTGGGGACATGTTAATATCCAAATAGAGTACTAAGTACTCACTCTCTACATGTCATACCAATCTTGGTACTCTTGTGGTTTCTCGTTCTTACTCTGATTAGTAGATGTTCCTGTGTTATCTAACCCTATTTTCTCAGGTTCATCTCTTCCAAAGTTAGCTCAAGACCACAAGGTAAGTATATGCATCACACTCATGTGCATGAGGATATCTTGCTTATATACATACTGTTTGCAAGACGGACTCAAGAACATGTAGGTATATCTTCTGCAAGTCACATCATTTGCTCTGATGCATATAGCCAAGATACATGTAACTCATTGCATGCTCCAACATGTTTATGCATTCACACACTTTTATAATCTATCTTCCATTGATTGCATAGATGTAGGGGGAGCCAATGCATGTCGCATGTTCTTTGATACGTCCATTTTGCATCATGCTTTTATATCAATATTTATTGCATTGTGGGCTGTTATTACACGTTATGTCACAATACTTATGACTATTCTCTCTTATTTTACGAGGTTTATCATGAAGAGGGAGAATGCCGGCAGCTGGAATTCTGGCTCGAAAAGGAGCAAATATTGGAAACCTATTCTGCACAGCTCCAAAAGTCCTAAAACTCCACGAAAGTCATTTTTTGAATTAATAAGAATTATTGAGCGGAAGACGTACCAGAGGGGGCCCACACCCTGGCCACGAGGGTGGGGGGCGCCCCCCCCCCCACTAGGCATGCCCCCTGTCTCGTGGGCCCCCTGGTGGCCCTTTAGTGCCCATCTTCTTCTATATGAAGCCTCTTACCCTGAAAAAAAATCATAAGCAAGCTTACGGGACGAAACTCCGCCGCCACGAGGCGGAACCTTGGCGGAACCAATCTAGGGCTCCGGCGGAGCTGTTCTGCCGGGAAAACTTCCCTCCGGGATGGGTAAATCATCACCATCGTCATCACCAATGATCCTCTCATTGGGAGGGGGTCAATCTCCATCAACATCTTCACCAGCACCATCTCCTCTCAAAACCCTAGTTCATCTCTTGTATCCAATCTTGTATCAAAACCACAAATTGGTACCTGTGGGTTGCTAGTAGTGTTGATTACTCCTTGTAGTTGATGCTAATTGGTTTATCTGGTGGAAGATCATATGTTCAGATCCTTAATGCATATTAATACTCCTCTGATCATGAACATGAATATGCTTTGTGAATAGTTACGTTTGTTCCTGAGGACATGGGTGAAGTCTTGCTATTAGTAGTCATGTGAATTTGGTATTCGTTCGATATTTTGATGAGATGTATGTTGTCTCTCCTCTAGTGGTGTTATGTGAACGTCGACTACATGACACTTCACCATTATTTGGGCCTAGAGGAAGGCATTGGGAAGTAATAAGTAGATGATGGGTTGCTAGAGTGACAGAAGCTTAAACCCTAGTTTATGCGTTGCTTCGTAAGGGGCTGATTTGGATCCACTAGTTTCATGCTATGGTTAGGTTTACCTTAATACTTCTTTTGTAGTTCCGGATGCTTGCAATAGGGGTTAATCATAAGTGGGATGCTTGTCCAAGAAAGGGCAGTACCCAAGCACCGGTCCACCCACATATCAAATTATCAAAGTACCGAACGTGAATCATATGAGCGTGATGAAAACTAGCTTGACGATAATTCCCATGTGTCCTCGGGAGCGCTTTTCTCATTATAAGAAATTGTACAGGCTTGTCCTTTGCTACTAAAAGGATTGGGCCATCTTGCTGCACTTTATTTACTTTCATTGCTTGTTACCCGTTACAAATTATCTTATCACAAAACTATCTGTTACCTACAATTTCAGTGCTTGCAGAGAATACCTTACTGAAAACCGCTTGTCATTTCCTTGTGCTCCTCATTGGGTTCGACACTCTTACTTATGGAAAGGACTACGATAGATCCCCTATACATGTGGGTCAACAAGACTCTTTTCTAGTGCCGTTGCCGGGGGGTGAAGTGCCTTTGGTGAGTGGAACTTGGTAAGGAAACATTTATATAGTGTTCTGAAATTTTCTGTCATTTGTTACTATGGAAACTAATCCTTTGAGGGGCTTGTTCGGGGCATCTTTGCCCCGACCAGTTGAGCAAATAGTTGCTCCTCAACCTACTGAACCTACTGAAAATGTTTACTTTGAGATTCCTTCGGGTATGGTAGAGAAACTACTAGCTAATCCCTTTGCATGAGATGGAACATTGCATCCCGATTTACACCTTATCTATGTGGATGAAGTTTGTGGATTATTTAAGCTTGCAGGTATACCCGATGATGTTGTCAAGAGGAAGGTCTTCCCTTTATCTTTGAAGGGAGATGCATTGACATGGTATAGGCCATGTGATGATACGGGATCTTGGAACTATAAACGATTGAAATTGGAATTTCCCCAGAAGTTCTATCCTATGCATCTTGTTCATCGTGATCGTAATTACATATATAATTTTTGGCCTCGCGAAGGAGAAAGCATCACTCAAGCTTGGGGGAGGCTTAAGTCAATGTTATATTCATGCCCCAATCATGAGCTCTCAAGAGATATGATTATTCAAAAAAATTATGCTCGGCTTTCTCTCAATGATCGCACCATGCTCGATACTTCCTAAGCTGGTTCTTATATGCTGAAGACTATTGAATTCAAGTGGGACTTATTGGCAAGAATTAAACGCAACTCTGAAGATTGGGGTTCCGACGATGGTAAGGAGTCAGGTATGACACCTAAGTTTGATTGTGTTAAATCTTTTATGGATACCGATGCTTTTCGTGGATTTAGCGCTAAATATGGACTTGACTCTGAGATAGTAGCTTCTTTCTGTGAATCTTTTGCTACTCACGTTGATCTCCCTAAGGAGAAGTGGTTTAAATATAATCCTCCCACTGAAGTAAAATTAGTTGCAGCTATTACAGTTGAAGAAAATATTATCACTTATAACGATCCTATTGTTCCTACTACTTATGTTGAGAAACCAACTTTCCCTGTTAGGATAAAGGATCATGCTAAAGCTTCAACTGTGGTTCGTAAGAGTAATACTATAACATATACACCCCCGGAGCAAATTAAAGTTGAACCTAGTATTGCTATGGTTAAAGATCTCTTGGCTGATAATATAGATGGGCATGTTATTTACTTCTATGAGGAAGCTGCTAATATTGCTAAACCCGATGCTAAGATACATAGACATGTTGTAGGCATGCTTGTTATTTCTGTTAAAATAGGAGATCATTGTTATCATGGCTTTGTGATATGGGTGCTAGTGCTAGTGCAATACCTATTTCCTTATATAAGAAATTATGCATGATATTGCACCTGCTGAGTTAGAAGATATTGATGTTACAATTAAGCTTGCCAATAGAGATACTATTTCACCAGTTGGGATTGTTAGAGATGTTGAAGTCTTGTGTGGGAAAGTTAAATATCCTGCTGATTTTCTTGTTCTTGGTTCCCCACAAGATAGCTTTTGTCCCATTATATTTGGTAGACCCTTCTTGAATACCGTCAATGCTAGGATAGATTGCAAAAAGGATGTTGTTACGATTGGCCTAGGAGATATGTCTCATGAGTTTAATTTTGCTAAATTTCGTAGACAACCCCATGATAAAGAATTGCCTAGTAAGGATGAGATTATTGGTCTTGCTTCTATTGCCGTGCCTCCTACTGATCCTTTAGAACAATATTTGCTAGACCACGAAAATGATATGTTTAGAATGAAAGAAGGGAGATAGATGAAGTATTCTTTCAACAGGGTCCTATTCTGAAACACAACTTGCCTATTGAAATCCTAGGGGATCCTCCTCCACCCAAGGGTGATCCCGTGTTTGAGCTTAAACCATTACCTGATAATCTTAAATATGCTTATCTTGATGAAAAGAAGATATATCCTGTTATTATTAGTGCTAACCTTTCAGAGCAGGAAGAGGAAAGATTATTGAAAACTCTGAAGAAGCACCGTTCTGCTATTGGATATACTCTTGATGATCTTAAGGGCATTAGTCCCACTCTATGCAAACACAAAATTAAATTGGACAAAGGCTTCAAACTAGTTAGAGATCATCAACAAAGGTTAAATTCCAAGATGAAAGAAGTGGTAAGGAAGGAGATACTAAAGCTCCTTGAGGCAGGTATAATTTATCCCGTTGCTGATAGTGATTGGGTAAGTCCTGTCCATTGTGTCCCTAAGAAGGGAGGTATTACTGTTGTTCCTAATGATAAAGATGAATTGATCCGCAAAGAATTATTACAGGTTATAGGATGGTAATTGATTTTCCGTAAATTAAATAAAGCTACTAAGAAAGATCATTACCCTTTACCTTTTATTGATCAAATGCTAGAAAGACTATCCAAACATACACATTTCTGCTTTCTAGATGGTTATTCTGGTTTCTCTCAAATACCTGTGTCAGCGGACGATCAATCAAAACTACTTTTACTTGCCCTTTCGGTACTTTTGCTTATAGACGTATGCCTTTTGGTTTATGTAATGCACCTGCTACCTTTCAAAGATGCATGATGGCTATATTCTCTGACTTTTGTGAAAAGATTTGTGAGGTATTCATGGATGATTTCTCCGTTTATGGATCCTCTTTTGATGATTGCTTGAGCAACCTTGATCGAGTTTTGCAGAGATGTGAAGACACTAGTCTCGTCTTGAATTGGGAAAAGTGTCACTTTATGGTTAATGAAGGCATTGTCTTGGGGCATAAAATTTCTGAAAGAGGTATTGAAGTTGATAAAGCTAAAGTTGATGCTATTGAAAAGATGCCGTGTCCCAAGGACATTAAAGGTATAAGAAGTTTCCTTGGTCATGCCGGTTTTTATAGGAGGTTCATTAAGGACTTTTCTAAAATCTCTAGGCCTCTGACTAATCTATTACAAAAAGATATTCCTTTTGTCTTTCGATGATGATTGTGTAGAAGCATTTGAAATACTTAAGAAAGCTTTGATCACTGCACCTATTGTTCAGCCACCTGATTGGAATTTACCCTTTGAAATTATGTGTGATGCTAGTGATTATGCTGTAGGTGCTGTTCTAGGGCAAAGAGTTGATAAGAAATTAAATGTTATTCAATATGCTAGTAAAACTCTTGACACTGCCAAGAGAAATTATGCTACCACTGAAAAATAATTCTTAGCAGTTGTATTTGCTTGTGATATGTTCAGACCATATATTGTTGATTCTAAAGTAACTATTCACACTGATCATGCTGCTATTAAATATCTTATGGAAAAGAAAGATGCTAAACCTAGACTTATTAGATGGGTTCTCTTGCTACAAGAATTTGATTTGCATATTATTGATAGAAAGGGAGCTGAGAACCCCGTTGCAGACAACTTGTCTAGGTTAGAGAATGTTCTTGATGACCCACTACCTATTGATGATAGCTTTCCTGATGAACAATTAGCGGTCATAAATGCTTCTCGTACTGCTCCATGGTATGCTGATTATGCTAATTACATTGTTGCTAAATTTATACCACCTAGTTTCACATACCAGCAAAAGAAAAAGTTCTTTTATGATTTAAGACATTACTTCTGGGATGACCCACACCTTTATAAAGAAGGAGTAGATGGTGTTATTAGACGTTGTGTACCTGAGCATGAACAGGAACAGATCCTACGCAAGTGTCACTCCGAACCATATGGAGGACACCACGCTGGAGATAGAACTGCACATAAGGTATTGCAATCCGGTTTTTATTGGCCTACTCTCTTCAAAGATGCCCGTAAGTTTGTCTTGTCTTGTGATGAATGTCAAAGAATTGGTAATATTAGTAGACGTCAAGAAATGCCTATGAATTATTCTCTTGTTATTGAACCATTTGATGTTTGGGGCTTTGATTATATGGGACCTTTTCCTGCCTCTAATGGATATACACATATTTTAGTTGTTGTTGATTACGTTACTAAGTGGGTAGAAGCTATTCCAACTAGTAGTGCTGATCATAACACCTCTATTAAGATGCTTAAAGAAGTTATTTTTTCAAGGTTTGGAGTCCTTAGATATTTAATGACTGATGGTGGTTCACATTTTATTCATGGTGCTTTTCGTAAAATGCTTGCTAAGTATGATGTTAATCATAGAATTGCATCTCCTTATCACCCACAGTCTAGTGGTCAAGTAGAGTTGAGTAATAGAGAGCTCAAATTAATTTTGCAAAAGACTGTTAATAGATCTAGAAAGAATTGGTCCAAGAAACTTGATGATGCATTATGGGCCTATAGAACTGCATATAAAAATCCTATGGGTATGTCTCCATATAAAATGGTTTATGGAAAAGCATGTCACTTACCTCTCGAACTTGAACATAAGGCATATTGGGCTATTAAAGAGCTCAACTATAATTTCAAACTTGCCAGTGAGAAGAGGTTATTTGACATTAGCTCACTTGATGAATGGAGAACCCAAGCCTACGAGAATGCCAAGCTGTTCAAAGAAAAAGTTAAAAGATGGCATGACAAAAGAATACAAAAGCATGAGTTTAACGTAGGCGATTATGTGTTGCTATTCAACTCTTGTTTAAGATTTTTTGCAGGAAAACTTCTCTATAAGTGGGAAGGTCCTTACGTTATCTAGGAGGTCTATCGTTTCGGTGGCATAAAAATCAACAACTTCGAAGGCACAAATCCGAAGGTGGTGAACGGTTAAAGAATCAAACATTATATCTTAGGTAATCCAGTAAATGTTGAAACTAATATTATTGAAACCGTAACCCCGGAGGAATACATAAGAGACACTTTCAAGAATGTTCCAGACTCCGAAAAGGAATAGGTATGTGGTACGGTAAGTAAACCAACTCCAAAACAATTCTAATGGCAATTTTTCTCCGTTTTGGAATATTTAAGAATTTAGGAAAACAAGAAGTAGTCCGGAAAGGCCACAAGGGTGGAGGGCGCGCCCACCCTTACTGGGCGCGCTCCCCTGCCTCGTGGGCACCTCGTGTGCCCTCCGGACTCTGTTTTCTTGCATGTTACTTCTTTTGGTCGGTAAAAATTAATTATATAATCTCCCGAAGGTTTTGACCACTGTATCACGCAAAAATCTTCTGTCTTTGTTTCGAGTTGTTTCTGTCACAGATTTAGAGCAAGATGTCTTCTCAAGAGTCAGTCGGGGAGAGTCGGGTGTCTCACCCGACACCAGGTCCAGGAGCAAACAGCGATGCTTATCACTTTGGGCCATCAACAAAGGATGAGATGGAGGCTGACTTAAAATGGATAGATGCCATGGAAGAGGATCAAGAAGTTACCTCTCGCTTACAAGCAGGATTCATGACGGGGGAACTACAGAGCTCAGCTATTCCAAACTCGGTCATCCCTTCCAATGTTAAATTTCTTTCTTATGAAAACATGAAAAAGAGTGTCACTTGTTCTCTAGAAGCTATGCAGCATCCTTGGGTAAAAGGAGCTTTAGCCGTCACGGGCAAGCTTTGTAACGAAAATATGGAGCTCAAGCAACAAGTTAATAAGCTTGAGGAGGAGAATTGTATCCTGAGGGGCATCATCGCCAAGAAGATCACAACACCAACTTTGAATAAGGAGACATAATCACATGGGTATGGGCACTCCCCTTGGCAACTGCCAAGCTTGGGGGAGGTGCCCCGGTATCGTATCACCATCACACTCCTATCTTTACTGTTTTACTTAGTTCGATCCTTTTGGTATGAATTAGTTTTGAGTTTTGCTTTGTGATCCCTCTATGTAATCGAGTCCATGAGCTATATATAATAAAGATTAGTGTTGAGTCAAGGGCTTTGCTATCTTGCTATGATCTTGAGAAAATAGAAAGAATAAAAAGAAATAAAAGAGTTCATATTGATCTTATGGATAGTAATGACTTCACACATAAAGAGTATGAGGCTTAAAAGTTGTTGAGAGTTGACAAACATAGTTTTGGTCATCGTTGCAATTAATAGGAAGTAATAAAGAAAGAGAGGTTCTCACATATAAATATACTATCTTGGACATCTTTTATGATTGTGAGCACTCATTAAAGTATGACATGCTAAAGAGTTGATGTTGGACAAGGAAGACAACGTAATGGGTTATGTTTTCTCACATCTCAGTTAAAGTATATTGTCATGGATCGTCCAACATGTTGAGCTTGCCTTTCCCCCTCATGCTAGCCAAATTCCTTGCACCAAGTAGAGATACTACTTGTGCTTCCAAATATCCTTAAACCCAGTTTTGCCATGAGAGTCCACCATACCTACCTATGGATTGAGTAAGATCCTTCAAGTAAGTTATCATGTTGCAAGCAATAAAAATTGCTCTCTAAATATGTATGACTTATTAGTGCGGAGCAAATAAGCTTTATACGATCATGTGATATGGAAGTAATAAAAGCGACAGACTGCATAATAAAGGTTCATATCACAAGTGGCAATATAAAGTGACGTTCTTTTGCATTAAGATTTTGTGCATCCAACCCTAAAAGCACATGACAACCTCTGCTTCCCTCTGCGAAGGGCCTATCTTTTACTTTATGTCTTTTACATTATGCAAGAGTCAAGGTGATCCTCACCTTTCCCCTTTTTCATTTTATCCTTTAGCAAGCACCTCATGTTGGAAAGATCCTGATATATATATCCAATTGGATGTAAGTTAGCATGAACTATTATTGTTGACATCACCCAAAGGTGAATAGGTTGGGAGGCAACACTATAAGCCCCTATCTTTCTCTGTGTCCGGTTAAAACTTCAGAAACATAAGTATTGCGTGAGTGTTAGCAATTGTAGAAGACTACATGATAGTTGAGTATGTGGACTTGCTGAAAATCTCTATTCTTGACTCTTTCCGATGTTACGATAAATTGCAATTGCTTCAATGACTGAGATTATAGTTTGTTAGTTCTCAATGAAGTTTCTGAACCATACTTGACATTGTGAATAGATTGTTACTTGAGCATAAGAAATCATAAGACAAAATATATATTTGTTGTTGTTATAAAAATGATCATAATGCCCTCATGTCCATATTTTATTTTAATCGACACCTCTATCTCTAAACATGTGGACATATTTTTCGATTTCGGCTTCCGCTTGAGGACAAGTGAGATCTAAGCTTGGGGGAGTTGATACGTCCATTTTGCATCATGCTTTTATATCAATATTTATTGCATTATGGGTTGTTATTACATGTTATGTCACAATATTATGGCTATTCTCTCTTATTTTACAAGGTTTATCATGAAGACGGAGAATGCCGGCAGCTGGAATTCTGGCTGGAAAAGGAGCAAATATTGGAAACCTATTCTGCACAGCTTCAAAAGTCTTGAAACTCCACGAAAGTCATTTTTGGAATTAATAAGAATTATTGAGCGAAAGAAGTACCAGAGGGGGCCCACACCCTGGCCACGAGGGTGGGGGCGCGCCCACCCCTACTGGGCGCGCCCCCTGCCTCGTGGGCCCCCTGGTGGCCCTCCGGTGCCCATCTTCTGCTATATGAAGTCTCTTACCTTGAAAAAATCATAAGCAAGCTTACGGGACGAAACTCCGCCGCCACGAGGCGGAACCTTGGCGGAACCAATCTAGGGCTCCGGCGGAGCTGTTCTGCCGGGGAAACTTCCCTCCGGGAGGGGGAAATCATCACCATCGTCATCACCAACGATCCTCTCATCGGGAGGGGGTCAATCTCCATCAACATCTTCACCAGCACCATCTCCTCTCAAACCCTAGTTCATCTCTTGTATCCAATCTTGTATCAAAACCACAAATTGGTACCTGTGGGTTGCTAGTAGTGTTGATTACTCCTTGTAGTTGATGCTAATTGGTTTATTTGGTGGAAGATCATATGTTCAGATCCTTAATGCATATTAATACTCCTCTGATCATGAACATGAATATGCTTTGTGAGTAGTTACGTTTGTTCCTGAGGACATGGGTGAAGTCTTGCTATTAGTAGTCATGTGAATTTGGTATTCGTTCGATATTTTGATGAGATGTATGTTGTCTCTCCTCTAGTGGTGTTATGTGAACGTCGACTACATGACACTTCACCATTATTTGGGCCTAGAGGAAGGCATTGGGAAGTAATAAGTAGATGATGGGTTGCTAGAGTGACAGAAGCTTAAACCCTAGTTTATGCGTTGCTTCGTAAGGGGCTGATTTGGATCCACTATGTTTCATGCTATGGTTAGGTTTACCTTAATACTTCTTTTGTAGTTGCGGATGCTTGCAATAGGGGTTAATCATAAGTGGGATGCTTGTCCAAGAAAGGGCAGTACCCAAGCACCGGTCCACCCACATATCAAATTATCAAAGTAACGAACGCGAATCATATGAGCGTGATGAAAACTAGCTTGACGATAATTCCCATGTGTCCTCGGGAGCGCTTTTCTCATTATAAGAAATTGTCTAGGCTTGTCCTTTGCTACAAAAATGATTGGGCCATCTAGCTGCACTTTATTTACTTTCATTGCTTGTTACCTGTTACAAATTATCTTATCACAAACTATCTGTTACCTACAATTTCAGTGCTTGCAGAGAATACCTTACTAAAAACCACTTGTCATTTCCTTCTCCTCCTCGTTGGGTTCGACACTCTTACTTATCGAAAGGACTACGATAGATCCACTATACTTGTGGGTCATCATTCTTCCAAAGCTTTACTTATTATACTTTATATCTTTATCTAAAGCTTTGATGTATGTTGTCATCAATAACCAAAAAGGGTGAGATTGAAAGCACAAGTGCTCCCTGTGTGATTTTGGTAATTAATGTCAACATATCTCTTGTTGGACTAATAGTTTCATCTAGTATATTTCAGATGAGTTTCACATTGGAGTGGCAGGACAAGAGGATGTGGAACCCCTTCATGATGCTAAGGACAAACATTGACAAAAGCTCAAGACTCTACATTTTCATTTTAGTGATCCAAGATCACATTGAGTCCATAGGAAAGCCACTACTATTAAAAGGGGATGAGGTGTTGCTTAATGGCTTGCTTGCTCAAAGTGCTTAGTGATATGCTCCAAATCCCTCAACCACTTTCTCATTTCCATATATGTCCTTAACCTAAAGTCAAACTCGGCCCCACTGATTTGATCTATCCGGCGCCACCGAGTTTACGTGACATAGCCACTACCAGAAACCCTAATTAGTTCGGTCTCACCGATGGGATCTCGGTCTCACCGAGGTGGCCTAGCAAACTCTCTGTTACCTATTGCAGTTATTTCGGTCTCACAGGGATACGTAGTCGGTCCCACTGAGTTTGCTTGACCAAGTCTCTATTTGCTTATTGCTAAAATTGGTCTCGCCGAGTTCATGCAATTGGTCTCACCGAGATGAGGTTTTGCCCTAACCCTGGCACATCGGTCTCACCGAGTTGACCTTGTCAGTCCCACTGAAAACTCTAACATTCACATTTTGAACCATATCGGTCTGACCGAGTTTCACAATTCGGTCCCAGTGAGTTTGGTAATTTGTGTGTAACGGCTAGATTTTGTGTGGAGGCTATATATACCCCTCCACCCCCTTCTCCATTTGAGAGAGAGAGAGCCATCAGAACGTGCCTACACTTACACTACTCATTTTCTGAGAGAGAACCACCTACTCATGTGTTGAGACCAAGACATTCCAATCCAACCACAAGAATCTTGATCTCTAGCCTTCCCAAGTTGCTTTCCACTCAAATAATGTTTCCACCATATCCAAATCTGTGAGAGAGAGTTGAGTGTTGGGGAAACTATCATTTGAAGCACAAGAGCAAAGATTTCATCATCAACACACCGTCTATTACCTTTTGGAGAGTGGTGTCTCCTAGATTGGTTAGGTGTCACTTGGGAGCCTCTATCAAGATTGTGGAGTTGAACCGAGGAGTTTGTAAGGGCAACGATATCGCCTACTTCGTGAAGATCTACCCAAGTGAGGCAAGTCTTTTGTGGGCGATGGCCATGGTAGGATAGACAAGGTTGCTTCTTCGTGGACCCTTCGTGGGTGGAGCCCTCCGTGGACTCGCGCAACCATTATCGTTCGTGGGTTGAAGTCTCCACCAACGTGAATGTACGATAGCACCACCTATCGGAACCACGCCAAAAATCTCCGTGTCTCCAATTGCGTTTGCACACTCCAATCCCATCCCTTTACTTTCTTGCAAGTTGCATGCTTTACTTTCCGCTGCTCATATACTCTTGCCATGCTTGCTGAATTGTATTGCGAATGCTTGAAATTGTGCTAATCTCTAACCTCAACTTGAAAAACTTAAAAATTGCTACCTTTACTTGTTGAGGGTCTAATCACCCCCTCTAGACACCTCTTCTCAGTCCTTTCAGCAATCCACCCACCCACTCCTCCCACGACCTCTCCTCTCCACCTTCTTCCTTCCCCGCTCCTCCCCCAGTCCCGTCCACCCCCAACCCCCCACCCCCACCCCTGCGCGCCCCCAGCACCGCCCGTAGAGGACCGCACCACCGAACCACCACCTCCAGAGCGTTGTTGCATCGCCTCCTTCCCCCATGCGGGAGGGAGTGGTGAGCGTGTCTTCGCGCTGGGGATCGCCAGATCCGAAGGTGGCCGGCAACCGGATCCAGTTTCGTGCTTGTGTCCGTTCCCATCTCCGGCGATGAGTTGGTCCAGCCAGCGGGGCCTCCAATGTCCATCCACCGACGCGACTGTCCCTCCTGTGATCGCCGGCCCTTCTTGCTCTGTGCTCCCCATGAGGGAGAGGGACCCGCACCGCCGCTCCTCCTCCACTGCGAGCTCTCTTTCAGCCTCGGTTCGATTAGAGGCCGGACAGGGAGCCCCTTCTCACCCCTTCACCGGATGCGAGGCAAACGAGACCCCTTGCCACCAGATCCGAGTGCCCATTGCCCCCTCCTGCTTGCCAGAGCCTCCAGGGAATCGTGGACGCCGGCGGCCGTCGGATTTGGCTTCCACCGTGCCAGTAGCCACGGCATCCATGGATCACCGTCCGGATCTGCACCACCACCGGTGCCTCGTCGCACACCTGTCCGCCGCCAGGGGCCGAGGAGGAGACCAGGCGGCCTCCATATCTCCTCTCCGGTGAGGCCTCCGATGAGCATCTCTGCCTCATATCCAGTTCCTACCCCGCGATCTCTTATTTTGGATCAATGTGTTTCCACAATGTCGTCTCTCCCCTCTGCAGTCCGGCGACCATCGCCGTGCAGCTCGGCGGCATGTGTGATGCGGTTCAGTGCTGGTGCACGCCGGCGCGACCACACCATCTCCAGCGCACACGGCTCCCTTCAAGCGTGCGGTTCATTTGCGAGGTCCCTGACCGTGACATTGAAGTGCATCTAGATACCTCGAGCAGTGTACGACACGCCCTCATGCAGCTCATCCACGGGCACCGGCAAAAAAATTGTAGTTCCCCTCCGCTCCCCTGATATACTGTGTGTTTTTGCGGTTTTGTTTTGCTGTTTTTACAAGAAGGGATAATAATGCCGCACTGTTTTGAGTAGGAAAAGGCTTGATTGAGCTCCGATGGTGAAAAAGTGGGCGACGGGCGACCACACGAGGGCGCTGGGAGACATGTGCAGTTTGGCAGCGAGCTCCTCCTCACGTCTATAGTACAGCATGCATCACACTTTGCATCTTTGTAGTTTGGAACCCGGCATGTTGCAACTTCATATTGTGCAGCAAAAAATTTATTCTAGTGGGGTTAACTTTGTAAAACAGAGACGGAAAATAAAAACATGAGAAGTTCGTTTACTTTTTAATGCAGTTTATTTCAATCGCCCAGCGGCCATAAGAAAACAAAAACCTAAACAATTTCTACAAAAGAAAATGCAGTTTGCTGGAAATGACTCGGCAGTTGAGACACACTTATAGGAAAAGAAAATGTTATGAAGTTCACTAGCCTCGGCATTCACTTTGGTCGCATTTGTAAAAAAAAGAAACATAGGAAAAAATAAACACATTTCATTTAGAGAGGCAGACTATGGCTAGATCCTTGATATAATGCGGTTCACTTTCATGAGCGATGTTGTTCACTTGTGCCCAACATGAAAAGTGATTTTTTTAGCAAAACAACAACATATTAATGTGGTTCACTTCGATATATGTCACGGTTCACTTGCCCTCATCTCTGCGGTACACTCTCGTTCATGAAAAAGTTGGAAAAAATACAACAAAAACTCATTTGAGAAAAATTAGGTCCGACAAAATAAATTATGCAGCTCGCTTGCCCGTCCGATCAAGTGCAGTTTTCATTCTGAAGCAGTGCGGTTTTCTGTCTAATGCAGTACATACGATGATTTTGGGTCGCAAAAAAATAGTGTCCGCATTTCATTAAAAATCGAAATTGCTCTTAAACTGTAAAGAATTGGAGAGAGTGTTCTACATGAAAAAGTTGCGCCTCATCAATATCTTTCCAACGGTGTATAATGTGAATCATTTCGACAAGCGGTTTGCAAAAAAATCGTGAAAAGCGGCCGCTGCCTCTCGTCGTCAACTGCACGATTTTCAAAATTAACTAAAAACCGTAACGAATCTCAAAAACATTTCAACATATGAAAGTTGCACCTCGTCTGTAGCTTTCCAACGGCGTATCATATGACTCGTTTCGACAAACGGTTCAAAAACTGGAGTGAAATAGTACCGAAAATTGCAAAAGTTTCAAAAAAAACTGAATTCCACGGTTTAGTAAATTTAAAACTGCTCTTAAACCGTTGCAAATTAGAGAAAATAATAGATATGAAAGAGATGTGCCTCGATGATATATTTTCAACGATGTATCATTTGCTTCATTCCAACGAGCGGTTTAGAAAAAAGGCAAAAAAAAACTCGCTGTCATTCGTCGTGAGCTGCACCGTTTTTGAAACTGCTCTTAAACTATGATGAGTCTCGGAAAGTATTCAACATTGTGAAGTTGCGCCTAATCCATAGCTTCTCAACGGTATATTACACGCATCGTTCCGATATATGGTTTAAAAAACTAGAGCGAAAAAGGTGCCGAAAAAACACTGCGTGCAGTTTTTTCCGACACGAAGTTCACTAGTCTCTGTATTGCAGTATCCCCGGTACTGAAAGTGCAGTGCCCTCGCGTTGAGCGTGCAGTACAGAAGTGTTATCAGAATAGTTATTCTGCTAATATTAGCAGAATAGACCGGCTGTGTGTGTGTGTGTGTGTGTGTGTATTACACGTCAAGAACCCTCGCTCTGTGTGGGGACTTCCCGGTTCAAAAAGCATGGTGCCATATCAAAGTTGTGCATTGGGTATTCAAACACCGCATAAAACTTCCATACATATGTTTGGCCGACATGCATGCAGTGGTTGTCTTCAGGCACTCCCTCGCGTGGTTATCGGCGACAAGCTAGCCCATTTGTGGGGCCGTGTGTGGACGTCCATCACTTTGACCCAACAACGAGAGAGGTTATACGACCAAGGTGGTGATTCTTCTTGGTTAGTGTTACAACACATCTTGGTGAGATGGCCCCTCCCACTGACTCAAACTATGTGTGTTGGGGGGGCACTACTTCGCACTTGCTGAACCTCCGTGGGGTCGGGGATGTCCAGTTAATTTGTGAGGCTCATGTGCCACATGAAAATTGTGAATTGGGTATTTAAATATCACACCACACCATTTTCACACACACACACACACACACACACACACACACACACACACACACACACACACACACACACACATATATATATATATATTGGGCCACCCACAAGTGTGGTTTGTATGTGGTCTCACCCATGTCGCGCCACAAGCACACATTTGTGGGCGCGCGCACAGTCCAAATTTGACCGGAAGCAAAACTGGGGGTTGACCATGATGGACTCCTTTCGGTTTTGTGTTACGGTAGGCTGAGATGTCAGACCTAACTATTTGGAGGCATGCGTTCATAGCTAGGATTCCGCTTCCGCCAACATGAAGTGTGTGTGTGGGGGGGGGGGGGGGCGGGGGCTAGCAATAATAAAGCGCACTCTGTCATTCAGATGCCACATCAAAGTTGTGCGTTGGGTATTTGAACATCAAACCGCCCTTTTCATACATATATTTGGTCCACATGCAAGTGTGTTTGTGTTCTGACCCTTTTCCGTGTGTGTTTTGCCAAAATTATAAACAACAGACGAGTTGGACGCAACAACCATCTCGATCGGGTACACAACAAACACGGTTCCCTAGCACTACCCATGTGCCGCACCATCTCAAAATTATCTGCTCGACTGGAGGATTTTTCTTTTTGATAGCACACGATTATTATGTTTTAACCGTGTGTGATGTTTGTTACTCCCGCCCCGCTCTGCTTCAATCCATTGGTCCAAATTTTCAGTAGCCCCGCCATTTTACTCCCGCCTTGTAGAATTTTCAGTACCCACGACATTTCCTCAAACACCACCTTGCCCCCCCCCTCCACATAGACCCCCAAATCCTCCGCTCACAAAAACCTGAAATCCCCCGCTCACACACACACACACACACACACACACACACACACACACACACACACACACACACACACACCACCCCTCCATCGCTCGAAATCCTAGCTAGATCGTCGCTACCGCCACCATCGTCAACCTCTGTCGGTCTGCCCGTGCAGGTTACCCACCGATATACATACCCTCGCCGCCCCGAGTTTCTTAGATGACGCCTGCGAAACACCCCCTTTCCCGCAGATCCCCATCCCCCTCCCCCACTCTAGAGCGTCGCAGCCTAAGCCCGTCTATGCTTCCCGGGGAGCTCGAGGAGCGAATGGCCTAAAAGAGGTTTACCGCGGCCTCTTCGCCCGACGTCAGCGAGGTGGCCGCCGAGGAGCTGACGACGATGACTGGCCGCAACCTTTCAATCAGTGGGCTAGGGTATTCTGGTATGTCATGGACGTCGGCTACGACATCGAGGTCGTCGACTATGACGGCTTGACGCGGGCTATGTCACGGGTTAAGTTCCCCAGCCCCACCCCCTCGGGTTTGACAGCCATCGATCTCATCGATGGCCCTACCGCTGATATCATGTGGCTCATTATGAACAATTTGCCATCCTTCATTGCCATGGAGCCCCTTTTGTCATTTTTGAAGGACACATTCTGTGATGCTGGCTTGGGATCCTCAGCTGCCAAGTCAGACCTCATCGACGGCGCCCACGAGCAGGCTCCCATCTGTGACAAGTGAGTAAACCCATGATTTGTTTTGTCGTGCCTCTTCACCACGGGAATCCCATGATTTGTTTTCTCGAACCCCTTATGTAGTGAGAATCTGTCCAGTATTTATTGCTATATTTTGTTGTTTGCATCATGCCTTGTTTATTTCAACGATTTTTGATTATTTGGTTGTTTGTAGTTAGCATATATCCAGTTTCAATTGATATCTTTGGTTGTTCGTAGTATGTCTTGTTTATTTTAGTTATTCACAATGTAATATTCTATATGTGCAAGTGTGAATTGTACAGTTCAATTTCATCAATACCAGTCTCAACAATAGCTCTATGAATTATTATACTTGGTTGATGCTAAGCATGTTGTATTTAACATGCCTTTACATTTGATTTAACAATAACTAGTGTACTTAGACCTGCACAATACCAGTTTGAATGACTATGTTTGCTTGTTTTCAAATGTTAGGCCTGTTGCAGTTAACACACCTTTCCAGATCTTGTTTTTCTTAACTAGCGTGCTTAAACCTTCGCCATGAAGCTACCATTTGGAGATTATGTTGTCTACCATGGATATATTTGGTTGATGTTTATCCTATTGTGCTTAACATGCCTTTAGATGTACTTACACATGACAATATTGGGAACAACTGTTGTTTACCATCGTGGTTAGTTTCATCCTATGGTATATATTCATTGTTTAGGATATCGGTAGCTGGTACCATATAGGCAGGGGGCTGATAAGGGATTAAACGTTTAATCGGACATTTAACTGAATATATATATGTAACCCATTTATTGGTAGGCTAACTAGGGCCATAATTCTAACATATCTCGGGCTACATCGACACATGCATTGTACTGAATGATTAAATATGCAATCCTAGGCCACATAGCAACAAGGAATGGCCGTTTGGTTCTACGCCTAGGAGTGACACACTTTTCCATACAATGTTGCCAAATTTACCAAAGGTTAGTTCTTGAAAACGAGAGCCACAAGTTGGCACACCTAAGAGAATCTTGCCACACCTTTTGAGTGTATGTGATGTGGGATCATAGTGTGGCTTGAACCAAACAAACACCTAAGTTGGTCAAACTTGCCTAACCTTAGGTGTGGCAACCTTTGGCAAATGTAGTCTCAAACCAAGAGTGTTACCTTAATGTTCTGATGATGCACTACAAAAAAACACATCTGTGACATTTTGGGCCAAACGAAAAAAAATTCTATCATACTTATGACACTTCTATGACGATAATTGTCACAAAACCCGATATCATCATAGATGTGGTGGGCTCCTACTTCTATGACAAAATATCATGACAGAAAATGGGCTTTTCGTCCTGGGCGGGTCGGAGACGCGGCTGCATGACATTCTTTGGGCCGTCCATGACGGGAAAAACCGTGGTAGAAGCGAGGGCGAGGAAAATTTCGGGGAGTTCCCAGTTACGGTGGGTGGTCGAGGGCTGAGCGATGCGCGTTTCTCTCGTACACGTATGCGGGTGTGTCCGAGGCGTTGGCTCTAACTGAACCCGAGCGAGGCATTGGGCTCTAACTGAACCCGAGCGATTGCACTGCAGGCTACGCGTTACTGAACCCGAGCGATCGATTGATGGCTATTAACTGAACCCGATCGAGCGATTCCTTCGCTACTGCTGCTAATTGAAGCCGATCGATGCTTCCTCTCTGGATGAACAGTGAGTGTTGCGGGGGGCGTTGGATGAACAGTGAGCGGTGGCGTTGCCTCTGGATGAACAGGACCTCGAGCGATCGAGTCGGTGGGGGCTGGATGAACAGGACCCCATGGAGGGCTGGGTGAACAGGACAACCCCGTGGAGGTATGGATGAACAGTAGGCGGCGGAGGGGTGGTTGAACAGTAGCTGATGGAGTAGTGCGCGGTGGAGGCTTGATGAACAGGAGCCCGTGGAGGCTGGAGGAGGTCGACGGTTGCCTGTGGAGGCTGGAGGAGGTCGGCGGCGGAGATGAATAGTATCCCGTGGAGTCCCGTTTTGCGGTACGCCACACCCCTCCCGATGAACAGGACCCCCGTTTCGACCGTAGCGCTCCAACACGAGTCTGTTTCGTCCATTTTGCGGTACGCCACACCCCTCCCGATCGAAAGGACCCCCGTTTCGACCGTAGGAGGTCCGTTTCCTCTGTTTTGTGGTATGCCAGACCCCTCCCGATGAATAGGATCCCATTTCGAACGTGGCCGGTCGAACACAAGGCCGTTTCCTCCGTTTTGCGATACGCCAGGCCTCGTTTCCATCGCCTGTTTCGTCCAAGCCCTCTCGATGAACACGACGACGCATTCCGTTCCGACCCAGCCGGTTGGCTCCCCATGAACACGACGACGACGCTGTTTCTCCATTCCGACCCAGCCATGTACACGAGCCCTGGCCGTACATATGCGCGAGTAGGCGTTCGAGACCCCGCCCGTATGTACGTACGTGGCCGTATTTACTTTCTTGCACCCTGGCCATTGTACGTACGTGTACATGCTACGTGCGTACCTCCACTACAACACGTGCGCCTCTACATCGACCAGTATGTACGTACACGTTCGCGACCAGAATGACAATGCTACGTACGCTTTGACCAGGTGGGTCCCGACTGTCAGGCACTTCATTGCGTGTGAAGATGTAGCTGGTGGGTCCCAGCAGTCAGAGGGGTGAATCGTTTTTTTTGCCCGGACACACTTCCTTGTGTGCGAAGATGTAGCCGGTGGGTCCCAGTAGTCAGGGGGAAACGTTTTTTTCATGAAATATGGTGGCCTGTCCAGTGGGTCCCCGCTGTTAGGTGGAGGAATAATTATTTTGCGTGTAATAAGGAGGCACTTCCTTGCTACGGCCGTGGACCCAGCTGTCAGCCTCTCCACGTACAGTCCATGTCCGATGGAAGTCGTTCCTTGATCATGTTGACCACGCCGTGCCGAAAGCACCAGGGCGGTGGACGACGGCGAGGCCGAGGAAGGTGACGACACGGAGCCGGGGAAGACGCGGCAGTGGATGCCCACGCGTAGAGGAGTATGAGGGTTCACTCGTTCGGCTGCGGTGTGAGGCTGCCGTCGCCGTAGAATAACAGGGGGTGTGGGTGAGTAGAGGGATGGCCTAGCCAGCGGTGGGAGTAGTAGGGGCAGTGAGGCCTCCGCGGCATCACAGCCGGCCACGGGAGGCAGGAGCATGCGGCACGACCGGCGCTGCTTTGGGCGGCTGGAGCAAGAAGACCAGAGGTTGAAGAAGCACTACGGCTATTGGATGGACCTTGTACGGTCATTGGAGCTAGAATTGTTCATATTGACTAAGTTGACAAAGCCCTCCATCCCCGTCAACTTAGTAGGCCCACAAGTCAGCCTCCCACCAAGGTGGATCCCAGCTAGCAGGGCGAGTATTTATTTTTTTGTGCGTAATAAGGAGGCACTTCCGGTGGGTCTGAGCTGACAGCGGGTGGAACGTTTTTTCCGCGAAATACGGTGGCCCGTCCGGTGGGTCCCAGCAGTTTGGGGGAAACAATTTTTTTCATGAAATACGGTGGCCCGTCCGATGGGTCCCTGCTGTCAGGTGGAGGAATCATTCTTTTGCGCGTAATAAGCAGGCACTTCCTTGCGGCTGCCGTGGACCCAGCTGTCAGCCTCTCCACGTACAGTACTCTTCCGATGGAGGTCGGTCATTGACCACATTGACCACGCCGCACTGAGAGCACCACTGTGGTGGACGACAGCGAGGCCTAGGAAGGGGACGACGCGGAGCCGGGAAGACGCGGCAGTGGATGCCCACGCGAAGAGGAGTACGAGGGTTCACTGGTTCGGCTGTGATGTGAGACTGCCGTCGCCGCAGAATAACAGGGGGAGTGGGTGAGTGGAGGGATGGCCTGGCTAGCGGTGGGAGTAGTACGGGGACAGTGAGGCCTCCGCGGTAGCACAGCCGGCCACGGGAGGCAGGAGCATGCGGCACGATCGGCGCTGCTTTGGGCGGCTAGAGCAATAAGACCAGAGGTTGAAGAAGCTCTACGGCCGTTGGATGGACATCGTACGGTCACTGGGGCTAGAATCGTTCATACATTGACTAAGTTGACAAAGCCCTCCGTCCCCGTCAACTTAGTAGGCCCACAAGTCAGCCTCCCACTATGGTGGGTCCCAGCTGGCAGGGGGTATTCATTTTTTTGTGCGCAATAAGAAGGCACTTCCTTGCGTGCGAAGATATAGTTGGTGGGTCCAACCTGTCAGTGGAGGGAACTTTTTTCCACGAAATACAGAGGCCCTTCGGGCGGGTCCCAGATGTCAGGTGGAGGAATCATTATTTTGCGCATAATAAGGAGGCATTTCCTTGTGTGCGGCCGTGGACCTAGCTGTCAGGCTCTCCACGTACAGTCCACTTCCGATGGATGTCGTTCGTTGACCTAGTTGACCATGCCGTGCCGAGAGCACCAGGGCGGTGGACGACGGCGAGGCCTACGAAGGGAATGACACAGAGGCAGGGAAGACACGGTAGTGGCTGCCCACGCGGTGGAGAGTACGAGGGTTGACTGGTTCGGCTGTCGTCGCCGGAAAATAACAGGAGGTGTGGGTGAGTAGAGGGATAGACAGGCCAGGGATGCGAGTATGATGGGGCCGTGAGGCCTGCCCAGCAGCATAGCCGGCCACGGGAGGCGGGAGCAGGCGGTTCCGAAGGCGCTGGTTTGGGCGGCTGGGGCAGGAAGATCAGAGACTGAAGAAGCACGATTGCCGTTAGATTGACATCTAACGGTCTGACGCTGGTAGAGTCGATTGTTGACTAAGTTTCTTTTTTGAGAAACCTTGTGTACGCATGAACTTAGCGGGCCCACAAGTCAGCCTCCAAATCTGTGGTAGACAACATAAATCCCATTTGCTATTTTTTTTATAATTTGCAGCCCATTTGCTAATTCTTAAGTAATTTATTATAGCCCATTTTCTGCCCAGGACCACGGTCAAAAAGTTCAACCTTATTTTGCATATTTTGGTGGAGTCCGAACTGTTGTAATCCCGAAATGATAACATTTTTTAAGAACTTATTGATTTGCCAAAAAATCGTTTTGTTTTTGTAAGCAAATAAGACATGGGACAATTGTGTTGGTTTAAGGGAAAACCAGTGGTAAAAAAATCAGCGCTGGGTGGGAAAAAACAACAAAAATAAGGATGTAAATATGAAAAGGGAATTTTATGTGTTTTCAATATAATGATACGTGTATATGAACTAGTAAAACTATAGGTAGAGATTAGAAAACGGATGTAGGACATGCGTTTCAAGAGCAAAATAGAACTGGGCTGTGTGTTTGATTTAGTAAAAAAACTGCCTGCGGATGTTGTAAGACAAAATATAACTCACGCTGGCGGGCCAGAGGCCAGTAGATACCTACTGGATCTTTGTGCCTCGTTGTCGTCATGGGCTAGGCCTGTTAAAGACAAAACCAAGCCTGGCCAGTCTACAGCCCAGTTGAAACTTGCTTGACCTGAAAAAACAATATACGTGCTCAATAAACGAGAGAATTCTGCAAGTACAGACTCATAACTGGGATGCAGCAGGGATGTTGTTTTTTCATCGTGATAATAAGTGCATGCACATGTTTTGAAAAAATTGGAGAACTGAGAATTCGAACGGCAGGTGCTTATGCTACCCATCAAATAAAACTCAGGTGCCTGAAAATTTGTTTCGAAACAAATGATTTAGCTTTATATCCACATCGACCGTCGGCATGATGGTTGGAAACAAATGCAAGTTCATACCAAAAGATCGTTAACAACGATACCAACTTGCGGACGACAAGGTAGTACAACTACCAATATCAAACTAACTTATAATCTTTTTACTTCTGGCCCTAGTGTTCGTCTGGTACAAAATCTTGCAGAGGACCAGCTCCCGCTCCTTCTCTTGCTCCAGGTCCCCGAGGTGGTACTGGTGCATCACCTAGTTGGTCCTCTGCTGGTCGAAGTTCTTGGTGGAGTGCAGCACGAGAACCTTTTTGCTACCCGTCTGCCGGCCGTTGACCATCACCGGCAAGCTATTGCCGGTCTTGTGCCACATCGCGTGCATGCTGCACTTCGACTGTATCTTGCGACGCATCCACGTGCCCCTTTTGAACGCCCTGGAATTGCGATGGAAGCGATGGAAGAAATGCTTCCTGAGGCCACTCAGTGTGATACCTGCAGTATTGTCGAATACAGGTTTTAGTGTACGTAGTTGGCATTTTCATAACATCTTTGGCATGTTGCAGTCACTTGTTTCACTTTTTATTAACTGTCAAATTGTAATTGCTTCAACAGGTCTGCGTCTAAAAAGAAAAATAGAGCTATAAACAAAGGAATATGTTTGTGCAAGTAGACAGCCGATCCGTGTCTTACCTGGAAGTTTCTCAGGTTGGGTGTAGCATATGCCGTGCTCGCTGTCGATGGTTGGTATGAACAAATTGATGAGAGGATGAGATCTCGTGTTGTCAGCACTCACTTTGGCCTCAAGGTGCTCGATCAACTCCTGATCCGTGGGATCAAACTTGACGCCAGCCGGCAGCACCGACCAATCCTTCTTCGACTTGCATCGGTAATTCCAGTTATATGGTACTCAATGTATGATCAATCGACTGTTTTAAGTGAATGATGAAAGATTTCGACAGATAAGTGGTACTCCAAATCTGAAGTCCAGAATACCCGAACACGCCTCCGGGATTCTTGTGTCACCTCACACGCAGCGTGTTTTCATGTCAATTCAATGTGTGGACATGATGAATAATTTTTTTTTGAAACTAGACATGACGAATAATTTGACCGACGTATACTAGTACTGCTACTGTACTACTTACTAGTCGTATTTAGTGTCACAATTTATACATAGGTTTAACTAACAAGTACGCACCTGAAGCCTAATTGATATATATATATATATATATATATATATATCTGTGTGTGTGTGTATGTGTGTGTGTGTCTGTGTGTGTGGCTTCTGCACATCATCTCCATCATCATTATCAGTACATCCTACGCAGGTGAGTTAGGATGCACTTGATCCTAGGAAGGTATCTATCCTTCAAACCAGAGGAGTGCTTCAAACTAACAACATTACATAATATCCAACAAAAGAGGGTCGTGCTACAGCAGCAGAATACATAGTTCAGTCTAGATATCAGCATGAATCAAGTTGTGCATATTTGCTGTTGGCATGAACCACATCGCCGCATGTCGGGTTTGCAAAATCCATCCATCACATGGAAGCTTGATGCCTTTCACACACTGAAGATTATCTGGCAACAAGTTGTGTCGACGAATCTCTGGATATGGTGATTCATGAAATCCATGGTATGATGTGTAAACACAGTCCCCCCTGGCGAATGGAAGTTGCATAGCACGGTAATCATCATCGGTGATATGATCGATGATTGGTTGGATGATCGGATAATTGAGCCCGAGGAACAAGGAGTGGTTGCAGAGGCTGTAAGCCCGCCTCCAGTTGAATACGCCTGGCCCAACGGAGTTGGGATCTTTCTCGAACACGAAGCAGCCATAGCCATCAATGTCACAAACGCCCATGCATTGTACTACATGTGGTTTGATGTAATGGTTTGGTCAATTTGGTACGTGCGAATGAGCATCAAATGACCGCCGTCAGCTAAACGAGCGATAAACCACCACCCATCGGCTGGTATGATTCCAGGTCCTGGAATCATGAAGGCCGGCGCATTTGTTACTGCTGCAGCAATTCAAATTGGAGACCAAAAGGACAAAAATAAACAATCATGTTCAGAGTATGTGTGGAATTAAGATTATTATAACAGTGACACATATCATAGATAGAGAATTGCAATGTGTGATCATAATCATACCCCAAGTTAAAAAAATAAGCCAATGGCTTTCATATTCTAGCAATATGTCATGGTTCAAACATCATGTAACAATGAGAGGAAACAGCTATGACAGAGCCTACTCATATTCTACCATAGCACTTACTACTACTGTTCTCATATCAACTCTAAGCAATAACATGCGTTGTTATAAAAATCTTGGAAACGAGAGTAACATATAGCAATCATGATGTTATGCTCATAATATGTATTCTAACAATCATTAGATGCCAATTGTTCTCATATCAACTCTAACAATAACATGTGTGGTCATAAAAATCTAGGAAGTGAGAGGAACATATACTCCCTCCGTCCCAAAATAACTGTCTTAAGCTTAGTACAACTTTGTACTAGAGCTAGTACAAATTTGAGACACTTATTTTGGGACGGAGGGAGTAGCAATGATGTGGTTATAGACATACTATCTATTCTAAATTTGTAACAATGAACATGCAGTCGTATTCATAAGGTAAAGATGAGATGAGATAGAACAATTACATGACGATAGATTCCACCAGTATAGGCAGCCAATCTGTGCGTCGACCACGTAAACGATGCCATCGTGCACTATAGCATTAGACAGAAATGTTGCCTCAACAGGATTGATGATGAGCCATAACCATGTATGGCGACCGGATTCCAGATAGACTAATCCCATGTCGAATAAGGCAATGAGCTTGTAATCCATGTAGTCTTCTGATGGTGTGGGCACTTCGCAGATTACAACTTTCAGCAAACAGAGGTCGAGCCAAAAGCTTGACGCGTCTCGTGCGTAGTAGGTAGGAGTGTCCGGCGGGCCGCGAGGCTCGATGGCGGCGGTATCCAATGATGGAAGGGTGATCTCTCGCTGGGCGTAGATATCCATGAGACGCCATGGACTGTCGGATTGGTGGATGAGGACGATCCAGTTGGCCTTCATGCCCGCCCAGTAGTGGCCGTGCATGAAGGACAGGTGGACGGGTAGTGGTAGCATGTCGAGGGGCACCACGACAACCTCCGTAGGATCATCAAGTTGGTGTTTGGGCCACCTACGAGGATCGGGCATCAGCAATCAGGGTGTCTTGAAAAGAGCCAGTCGGTTGCAGACGAGTAGACGGTACAAAGACATCGAGCATGCGGCCAGACGGGCGGTGGTGAGTAGGTCCATATGATTACAGATCTGCTCCAAGAGAACATCGGGAAGGGAATTCCAATCACGGCTCTGCGTGTCAGCCGGTTCTGCCATTGGGTTTCAGTGCCTGCGAGCCAGCGGGGAAGTGGATTCGGGCGGGCAACGAAGAAGCTGAAGGAAATATGCCATAGAGACAATAATAAAGTTATTATTTATTTCCTTATTTCATGATAAATGTTTATTATTCATGCTAGAATTGTATTAACCGGAAACATAATACATGTGTGAATACATAGACAAACATAGTGTCACTAGTATGCCTCTACTTGACTAGCTTGTTGATCAAAGATGGTTGTGTTTCCTAACCATAGACATGAGTTGTCATTTGATTAACGGGATCACATCATTAGGAGAATGATGTGATTGACTTGACCCATTCCGTTAGCTTAGCACTTGATCGTTTAGTATGTTGCTATTGCTTTCTTCATGACTTATACATGTTCCTATGACTATGAGATTATGCAACTCCCGTTTACCGGAGGAACACTTTGTGTGCTACCAAACGTCACAACGTAACTGGGTGATTATAAAGGAGCTCTACAGGTGTATCCAAAGGTACATGTTGAGTTGGCGTATTTCGAGATTAGGATTTGTCACTCCGATTGTCGGAGAGGTATCTCTAGGCCCTCTCGGTAATGCACATCAATATAAGCCTTGCAAGCATTGTAACTAATGAGTTAGTTGCAGAATGATGTATTACGGAACGAGTAAAGAGACTTGCCGGTAACAAGATTGAACTAGGTATTCGATATCGACGATCGAATCTCGGGCAAGTAACATACCGATGACAAAGGGAACAACGTATGTTGTTATGCGGTTTGACCGATAAAGATCTTCGTAGAATATGTAGGAGCCAATATGAGCATCCAGGTTCCGCTATTGGTTATTGACCGGAAACGTGTCTCGGTCATGTCTACATAGCTCTCGAACCCGTAGGGTCTGCACGCTTAAGGTTTCGATGACAGTTTTATTATGAGTTTATGAGTTTTGATGTACCGAAGGAGTTCGGACTCCTGGATGAGATCGGGGACATGACGAGGAGTCTCGACATGGTCGAGACGTAAAGATCGATATATTGGACGACTATATTCGGACATCAAAAAGGTTCCGAGTGATTCGGGTATTTTTCGGAGTACCGGGGAGTTACGGGAATACGGGGAAGAGTATTGGGCCTTAATGGGCCTTAGTGGGAAGGGGCCAGGAGGTGGCGCGCGCCCCTCCCAAACCCAGTCCGAATTGGACAAAGGGTTTGGGGCACGGCCCCCCTCTCCCTTCCTTCTCCACTCCCCTCCTTTACCCCCTTCTCCTAGTTGGACTAGGAAAGAAGGAGTCCTACTCCCGGTGGGAGTAGGACTCCCCTTGGCGCTCCCTCCTTGGCCGGCCAACCCCTCCCCCTTGGCTCCTTTATATACGGGGGCAGGGGGGCACCCCATGACACAGAAGTTGATCTTCGTGATCGTTCCTTAGCCGTGTGTGGTGCCCCCCTCCACCATATTCCACCTCGGTCATATCGTTGCGGTGCTTAGGCAAAGCCCTGCGTCGGTAGAACATCATCATCGTCACCACACCGTCGTGCTGACGGAACTCATCCCCGACACCCTGCTGGATCGGAGTTCGGGGATCATCATCGAGCTGAACATGTGCTGAACTCGGAGGTGCCGTACGTTTGGTGCTTGGATCGGTCGGACCATGAAGACGTACGACTACATCAACCGCGTTGTCATAACGCTTCCGCTTACGGTCTATGAGGGTACGTGGACAACACTCTCCCCTCTCGTTGCTATGCATCACCATGATCTTGCGTGTGCGTAGGAATTTTTTTGAAATTACTACGTTCCCCAACAGTGGTATCCGAGCCTAGGTTTTATGCGTTGATGTTATCTGCACGAGTAGAACACAAGTGAGTTGTGGGCGATACAAGTCATACTGCTTACCAGCATGTCATACTTTGGTTCAGCGGTATTGTTGGATGAAGCGGCCCGGACCGACATTACGCGTACGCTTACGCGAGACTGGTTTTACCGCCGTGCTTTGCACACAGGTGACTAGCGGGTGTATGTTTCTCCAACTTTAGTTGTACCGAGTGTGGCTACGCCCGGTCCTTGCGAAGCTTAAAACAGCACTAACTTGACGAACTATCATTGTGGTTTTGATGCGTAGGTAAGAACGGTTCTTGCTCAGCCCGTAGCAGCCACGTAAAATTTGCAACAACAAAGTAGAGGACGTCTAACTTGTTTTTGCAGGGCATGTTGTGATGTGATATGGTCAAGACGTGATGCTATATTTTATTGTATGAGATGATCATGTTTTGTAACAGAGTTATCGGCAACTGGCAGAAGCCTTATGGTTATCTCTTTATTGCATAAGATGCAAGCGCCAAATAATTGCTTTACTTTATCGCTATGCAATAGCAATAGTTGCAAGAGCAATAGTTGGCGAGACGACCATGTGACGACACATTGATATAGATCAAGATGATGGAGATCATGGTGTCATGCCGGTGACGATGGAGATCATGACGATGCTTCGGAGATGGAGATCACAAGCACAAGAAGATGATGGCCATATCATATCACTTATATTGATTGCATGTGATGTTTATCCTTTATGCATCTTATTTTGCTCTGATTGACGGTAGCATTTTAAGATGATCTCTCACTAATTATCAAGAATTGTTCTCCCTGAGTATGCACCATTGCGAAAGTTCTTCGTGCTGAGACACCACGTGATGATCGGGTGTGATAGGCTCTCCGTTCAAATACAGCGGGTGCAAAACAGTTGCACACGCGGAATACTCAGGTTAAACTTGACGAGCCTAGCGTATACAAATATGGCCTCAGAACACGGAGACCGAAAGGTCGAGCGTGAATCATATAGTAGATATGATCAACATAGTGATGTTCACCATTGAAAACTACTCCATCTCACGTGATGATCGGACATGGTTTAGTTGATTTGGATCACGTGATCACTTAGATGACTAGAGAGATGTCTGTCTAAGTGGGAGTTCTTAAGTAATACGATTAATTGAACTTAAATTTATCATGAACTTAGTCCTGGTAGTATTTTGCAAATTATGTTGTAGATCAATAGCTCGCGTTGTTGCTTTCATATGTTTATTTTGATATGTTCCTAGAGAAAATTGTGTTGAAAGATGTTAGTAGCAATAATGCGGATTGGACCTGTGATCTGAGGTTTATCCTCATTGCTGCACAGAACAATTATGTCCTTAATGCACCGCTAGGTGACAGACCTATTGCAGGAGCAGATCCAGACGTTATGAACGTTTGGCTAGCTCAATATGATGACTACTTGATAGTTTAGTGCACCATGCTTAACGGCTTAGAATCGGGACTTCAAAGACGTTTTGAACGTCATGGACCATATGAGATGTTCCAGGAGTTGAAGTTAATATTTCCAGCAAATACCCGAGTTGAGAGATATGAAGTCTCCAACAAGTTCTATAGCTAAAAGATGGAGGAAAATCGCTCAACTAGTGAGCATGTGCTCAGATTTTCTGGGTACTTTGATCGCTTGAATCAAGTGGGAGTTAATCTTTCAGATAAGATAGTGATTGATAGAATTCTCTAGTCACCATCACTAAGTTACTAGAACTTCGTGATGAACTATAGTATGCAAGGGATGACAAAAACGATTCCCGAGCTCTTCGTGATGTTGAAATCGACGAAGGTGGAAATCAAGAAAGAGCATCAAGTGTTGATGATTGACGAGACCACTAGTTTCAAGAATAGGGCAAAGGGAAAGAAAGGGAAATTCATGTAGAATGGCAAGCAAGTTGTCACTCCCGTGAAGAAGACCAAAGTTGGACCAAAGCCTGAAACTGAGTGCTTACACTGCAAAGGAAATGGTCACTGCAAGCGGAAATGTCCTGAATATTTGGTGGATAAGAAGGATGGCAAAATGAACAGGGGTATATTTGATGTACAGGTTATTGATGTGTACCTTACTAGTGTTTATAGTAGCCCCTGGGTATTTGATACTTGTTCGGTTGCTAAGATTAGTAACTCGAAATAGGAGTTACAGAATAAACAGAGACTAGTTGAAGGGGAAGTGACGATGAGTGTTGGAAGTAGTTCCAAGATTGATATGATCATCATCGCACACTCCCTATACTTTCGAGATTAGTGTTAAACCTAAATAAATGTTATTTGGCGTTTGCGTTGAGCATGAATATGAATATGATTTGATCATGTTTATTGCAATACGGTTATTCATTTAAAGTTAGAGAATAATTGTTGTTCTGTTTACATGAATAAAACCTTCAGATGGTAATACACCCAATGAAAATAGTTTGTTGGATCTCGATCATAGTGATACATATATTCATAATATTGATGCCAAAAGATGCAAAGTTAATAATGATAGTGCAACTTATTTGTGGCACTGCCGTTTGGGTCATATCGGTGTAAAGCGCATGAACAAACTCCATAAAGATGGATTTTCGGAATCACTTGGTTATGAATCATTTGATGCTTGCGAACCATGCCTTTTGGGCAAGATGACTAAAACTCCATTCTCCGGACAATGGAACGAGCTACTGACTTATTGGAAATAATACATACCGATGTATACGATCCAATGAGTGTTGATGCTCGTGGCAAGTATCGTTATTTTCTTACCTTCACAGATGATTTGAGCAGATATGCGTATATCTACTTAATGAAGCACAAGTCTGAAACATTTGAAAAGTTCAAACAATTTCAGAGTGAAGTGAAGAATCATCGTAACAAGAAAATAAAAGTTTCTACAATCTGATCGTAGAGAAGAATATTTGAGTTCGAGTTTGGCCTTCATTTTTTAACAATGTGGAATAGTTTCACAGCTCATGCCACATGGAACACCACAGTGTAATGGTGTGTCCGAACGTCATAACCGCACTTTATTGGATATGGTGTGATCCATGATGTATCTTACAGATTTACCACTACTTTTGGGGTTATGCATTAGAGATAGCTGCATTCACTTTAAATAGGGCACCATCTAAATCCGTTGAGACGACACCGTATGAACTATGGTTTAGCAGTAAACCTAAGTTGTCATTTCTTAAAGTTTGGAGTTGTGATGCTTATGTGAAAAGGTTTCAACCTGATAAGCTCGAACCCAAATCGGAGAAGTGCATCTTCATAGAATACCCAAAGGAAACTATTGGGTACACCTTCTATCACAGATCCGAAGGCAAATCATTCGTTGCTAAAATGGATCCTTTCCAGAGAAGGAGCTTCTCTCGAAAGAAGTGAGTGGAAGGAAAGTAGAACTTGATGAGGTAATTGTACCTTCTCCCTTATTGGAAAGTAGTTCATCACAGAAATCTGTTTCTGTGACACCTACACCAATTAGTGAGGAAGCTATTGATATTGATCATAAAACTTCAGATCAAGTTACTACCAAACCTCGTAGGTCAACCAGAGTGAGATCCGCACCAGAGTGGTAATGGTAATTCTATTCTGGAAGTCATGTTACTAGACCATGATAAACCTACGAACTATGAGGAAGCGATGATGAGCCCAGATTCCGCAAAATGGCTTGAGGCCATGAAATCTGAGATGGGATCCATGTATGAGAACAAAGTGTGGACTTTGGTAGAGTTGCCCGATGATCGACAAGCCATATTGTATAAATGGATCTTCAAGAGGAAGACAGACGCTGATAGTAGTATTACTATCTACAAAGCTCGACTTGTCACAAAAAGGTTTTCGACAAGTTCAAGGTGTTGACTACAATGAGATTTTCTCAACTGTAGCGATGCTTAAGTCTGTCCGAATCATGTTAGCAATTGCCACATTTTATGAAATCTGGCAAATGGATGTCAAAACTGCATTCCTTAATGGTTTTCTTAAAGAAGAGTTGTATATGATGCAACCAGAAGGTTTTGTCAATGCTAAAGGTGCTAACAAAATGTGCAAGCTCCAGCGATCCATCCATGGACTGGTGCAAGCATCTCGGAGTTGGAATATACGCTTTGATAAGTTGATCAAAGCATATAGTTTTATACGGACTTACGGTGAAGCCTGTATTTACAATAAAGTGAGTGGGAGCACTACAGCCTTTCTGATTAGTATATGTGAGTGACATATTGTCGATCAGAAATGATGTAGAATTCTTCTGGAAAGCATAAAGGAGTGTTTGGAAGGAGTTCTTTAAAAGAAAGACCTTAGTAAAGCTACTTACATATTGAGCATCAAAAATCTATTGAGATAGATCAGGACGCTTGATAAGTTTTTCAATAAGTACATGCCTTGTCAAGATTTTGAAGTAGTTCAAAATGGAACAGTCAAAGAAAGACTTCTTGCCTGTGTTGCAAAGGTGTGAAATTGAGTAAGACTCAAATCCCGACCACGACAGAAAATAGAAAAGAGAATGAAAGTCATTCCCTATGCCTCAGTCATAGGTTCTATAAAAGTATGCTATGCTATGTACTGGACTTATTTTATACCTTGCTCTGAATTTGGCAAGGGAGTACAATAGTGATCTAGGAGTAGATCACTGGACATTGGTCAAGAATATTCTTAGTGAGGACTAAGCAAATATTTCTCAATTATGGAGGTGATAAAAGAGCCCGTCGTAAAGAGTTACATCGGTGCAAGCTTTCACACCGATCCAGATGACTCTAAGTCTCAATCTGGATACATATTAAAAGTGGGAGCAATTAACTAGTATCTTCGTGTAGAGCATTGTAGACATAGAATATTTGCAAAATACATACGGCTCTGAATGTGACAGACCCATTGACTAAAACTCTCTCACAAGCAAAACATGATCATACCTTAGTACTCTTTGGGTGTTAATCACATAGCGATGTGAACTAGATTATTGACTCTAGTAAACCCTTTGGGTGTTGATCACATGACGATGTGAACTATGGGTATTAATCACATACAAATGTGAATGTTGGTGTTAAATCACATGGCGATGTGAACTAGATTATTGACTCTAGTGCAAGTGGGAGACTGAAGGAAATATGCCCTAGAGGCAATAATAAAGTTATTATTTATTTCCTTATTTCATGATAAATGTTTATTATTCATGCTAGAATTGTATTAACCTGAAACATAATACATGTGTGAATACATAGACAAACGTAGTGTCACTAGTATGCCTCTATTTGACTAGCTTGTTGATCAAAGATGGTTGTGTTTCCTAACCATAGACATGAGTTGTCATTTGATTAACGGGACCACATCATTAGGAGAATGATGTGATTGACTTGACCCATTCCGTTAGCTTAGCACTTGATCGTTTAGTATGTTGCTATTGCTTTCTTCATGACTTATACATGTTCCTATGACTATGAGATTATGCAACTCCCATTTACCGGAGGAACACTTTGTGTGCTACCAAACGTCACAACGTAACTGGGTGATTATAAAGGAGCTCTACAGGTGTATCCAAAGGTACATGTTGAGTTGGCGTATTTCGAGATTAGGATTTGTCACTCTCATTGTCGGAGAGGTATCTTTGGGCCCTCTCGGTAATGCACATCACTATAAGCCTTGCAAGCATTGTAACTAATGAGTTAGTTGCGAGATGATGTATTACGGAACGAGTAAAGAGACTTGCCGGTAACGAGATTGAATTAGGTATTGGATACCGACGATCGAATCTCGGGCAAGTAACATACCGATGACAAAGGGAACAATGTATGTTGTTATGCGGTTTAACCGATAAAGATCTTCGTAGAATATGTAGGAGCCAATATGAGCATCCAGGTTCCGCTATTGGTTATTGACCGGAAACGTGTCTCGGTCATGTCTACATAGTTCTCCAACCCGTAGGGTCCGCACGCTTAAGGTTTTGATGACAGTTTTATTATGAGTTTATGATTTTTGATGTACCGAAGGAGTCCGGAGTCCCGGATGAGATCGGGGACATGACGAGGAGTCTCGAAATGGTCGAGACGTAAAGATCAATATATTGGACGACTATATTCGGACATCGGAAAATTCCGAGTGATTTGGGTATTTTTCGGAGTACCGGGGAGTTACGGGAATACGGGGAAGAGTATTGGGCCTTAATGGGCCTTAGTGGGAAGGAGACAGGAGGTGGCGCGCGCCCCTCCCAAGCCCAGTCCGAATTGGACAAAGGGTTTGGGGCACGGCCCCCCTCTCCCTTCCTTCTCCACTCCCCTCCTTCCCCCCCTTCTCCTAGTTGGACTAGGAAAGAAGGAGTCCTACTCCCGGTGGGAGTAGGACTCCCCTTGGCGCGTCCTCCTTGGCAGGCCAACCCCTCCCCCTTGGCTCCTTTATATACGGGGACAGGGGGGCACCCCATGACACAGAAGTTGATCTTCGTGATCGTTCCTTAGCCGTGTGCGGTGCCCCCCTCCACCATATTTCACCTCGGTCATATCGTTGCGGTGCTTAGGCGAAGCCTTGCGTCGGTAGAACATCATCATCGTCACCACGCTGTCGTGCTGACGGAACTCATCCCCGACACCCTGCTGGATCGGAGTTCGGGGATCATCATCGAGCTGAACGTGTGCTGAACTCGGAGGTGCCGTACGTTCGGTGCTTGGATCGGTTGGACCGTGAAGACGTATGACTACATCAACCGCGTTGTCATAATGCTTCCGCTTACGGTCTACGAGGTTACGTGGACAACACTCTCCCCTCTCGTTACTATGCATCACCATGATCTTGCGTGTGCGTAGGAAATTTTTTGAAATTACTACGTTCACCAACAGAAGCTTCTCCTCGTGTGGCCGAGCGGTGAGCGGGGGGATATGGTACGCGCAAGCTACCAAGGAAGATGGTGCGGGCGGGCGAGCAGTGAGCGGGGGTAAATGGTGTGTGGCCGACGATGGGGAAGAGAGGATGAAGAAGAAGAGTGGAAGACAGGGAAGAAAGTGCATTAAATCTCAATTCTACTAGTACTACTACCAGGATATGCCATCCTTCGGAGTGTAAATAGTTACACCGATGACATGTGGGTCTACCACAAGAGGGCCCATATATCAGTTAATGGAGGACAGAGGTGCGTAGGCGTATTTGCGGAAGCATGCTCTACTGGTGAACCTGATGGCAGTACTGGGTAAGGCTGATTTAGTAACATCAACACGATGGTTCGGCTTACGTGTCCCATCTGCTGCAGCATGTATTATCACTTCACTGCGAAGACTAGTTGAATAGTTCTCTCTGACCGAGATGGGGAATAGTGGATCGCGAAGACTTCCTTTCTACAGTATCCCTATGCCTCTACGATCACTTCACTCATTTTGCTCCGTACGTAGTCAGTTGTTGAAATATCTAGAAAGACAAATACTCTGTATTTGGGAATGGAGGGAGGCTTTTACTCCGTATTTGGGAACAGAGGGAGTATCCCCATATGGAGTGAACAGAGGAAGCTTGAAATATGAACATGTCAATGGGAGGGAGTAAGCCCCATGCATGCATGCATGCAACATGCAACACTCACACGTACACATGGACGTACGCAACACTCACGCACCCATGTGACACACAGCACGTGACGCAACACACATGCTCACGCTCAAGTGCTCAACCTACTCCCTATGTCCATGAAAGACTGTACGTTTTGAGATTTACACATCGACCAGGGCATAATTAATGCCCAAAAGTAGCAGACTTGTGTGCATGCGACCATTGAGAGAAGAAGATTAAATGAAGGCCGTTGCATGCTGTAATTAAGGATAGACTTGTAGCCTATACCTACAGCACAAGTTGGTGCATTAGTCAATCAATATTGATTTAGATTAAATGCTAAATGCATTGGAAGTGTAGATGTACATCATGTACTACACTCTTTGTTTTATAGCCGATGTACACTCTTTGTTAGAAGACCGAGGGAGTACACGTGCATGCACTCACATACACAGCCAGGTTGGTTCGCGCGCAAGGGTTGGACTCCTATCGCGCCTGCGTAAAGTTTTGTTTAACTGATTTCTTTGCTGTGCCAACTGATAGGTGGGACCCGGAAACTAGGTGACGATTTAACCAGTCAACAAAGTGCCACATCGACTATGTGGCCGGTCAGCAGGGTGCAACACGGTGCTCTACGATGAGCTAGTGATCGTATAATCACCGCAAAACTATATATAGTGACCGTAAAGAGCGTATTGTTACATACGTTGACCGCCAGTGTATTTTTCTCGTTTCAAATTAAGCCATATTAATAGGAAAGGACGCAGTATGGACTAGTACTGCTTTGATGTGTCCCGTCAACTCGCCGAATGAGGAGAAGCTTGCTTACTATGCCTCTCCCTCGCCCACGCGCACGGTGGTTTGCAGGACGAGGAGAGGGTTTTGACTACAGGCCCTCTCCCTCTCCCTCTCCCTCGCCCTTGCGGTGGACGTGCAGCTGTTCAATCGGTGTCAGATTTCCAGAAGCATATTGTACTGTAGTATCATCATTGTTGGACCTTTCGAAGAGGCGAAGAGCCAAGTGCAAGGTTCACACGAGTCCGAACTGTTGAACCTCCCGAAGAGGCAGAGCCAAGAGCAAGGTTTTATAGGAGTTGTCGTCCTAGTAGGAGTGTACTACAACTATAGCGAATGATGCTACTGTATGATGCCACCACGTCACCTATATCCAAAGTTGTGCCACCTTTTTTCTCAAAGAGCGTGTTAGAGCCCATGCAACAACCACACAAGTTGCACGTACACATAACACATTTACTAGTAATAAATTCTAAAGGACAAATGCCAGTATGCCACACAAGTTCATCTCCAATTCATGTGATAAATTTGTGCATGACTAGTCTACATATATTCACAGCACTACCATTCACAATTACCGTACTCCACTTACACGTTATAGATGGGCTACATGTCCTCCTCCAGGTTTCCAGTCCCAGGTGTTCTTCATGGATGGCACGATCCATAGCGGGGGGCAACGTGAATCATTATTGCAGCTTTCTAGTCCGGTTCCACACGATGGAGACTCATCCAAGCTGAAGCGGCATAAATCAGGGATAGCGTGTCCCAGCATGTCGTTCATCCGGCGGTGCGCACTGAAGACACAACCATGCTTCATGAACGGCAGGCCTTCTGTGTCGTGCACGGAAGGTGGCATCCGCTTCACAATGGGGTAGTTGTCCCCGATGAAAAGCGAGTACTCTCCAAGAGTGTTCCTTGGCACCCACGTAGCATCACGAGGGTCGAACTCGGCACCGTTCATCTGGTACACGCGGCATCTCAGATCTGGACACATGGTGACGTACATAGTCAAGGTCCATGCATAACAATGTTGTGCTCAAATATGGCGGTCAGTAATACTGTGCAGCAAATAGTACTACTCCGGTATAGAGGAAGTAAGATAACCGTCTTATTATATATAGCCACTCTTGGCTACATGGATGAGATAGTAAGACATGGAAAAACAAAAATGGTGGCAGCTAGTGGGTTCAAGTCTTCAGGCTGGTCATAGTATCTTTAGACTAGTAACATGCATATGTTACTAGTGCATAGTATCATAGATTAATATCATAGGTGGTCTCATTTATTGCCATGCATGGCACATAGTAGCATTGTCGGGTGGTAGGTGCGACATATGCCAACGGGTGGCTTATCATTGTGGGAGCCAATAAGACATCGCCGGTGCCTGGAAACGGGATGAGGCGAAGACATGCACGCCGACGAATCTTACCCAGGTTCGGGGCTCTCCGTGGAGATAACACCCCTAGTCCTGCTCTGCGGGGTCTCCGCATGATCACTAGATCAACAAGTGGCTACAAGAGGCTCCTTGAGCTGTTTGGCAAGAGGAAGAAGAAGGGCAAGGCTAGCTCTCTTCTCCTCTCAAAGTTGTGTCTAAAACTATTAGAGTCCAACCCTTTGCATGGGTGCCCTGGGGGGTTTATATAGGCCTACCCCCAGGGGTACAATGGTAATCCGACTGGGCGTGGGCCCGATCCGTCAGTGTCTACATTCGCCGGCTTCTCCGCCGACTGCTGGGGCCCGCCGACTGGTGGGTCCCGCCGGCTGCCGGCCTCCTGGTAGACAGGTAGGTCCCATTGCTTGGGGGTCTTGTCGGGGGCTGGTTACTGTTGCCTCACTCTTGATGACGAGGGCTTTGTCGAGGTAAGCATGGCTACAGTGCCGCTGTTTGGCGGGCTCTCACTGTAGCCTTACCTCGTCTTGTCTCCTTAATGGTGCGCATAATTTGAGGCAGGGAGCGAGTCGGCTGGTGAGAGCCGGCTACGTCCCAGGCCGACTAGGGGAAGCGTGGCCGCCTTTGGGTGTCTCTCTGACCGAAGGGGCCCGCCGCCTGCGGGCCGTACTGACGGCCTGTCGTGGGTGATGCCATGGTCAGCATGGCAACAGTGCCCCGCCGGACGGGTTGTGGCTGCCCCGTATGGCGTACTGTGGCCATGCGTGCTGCGGGATTCGGGGGTGGCAGGCTTCACTGTTGCCACACCCCGTCCCATCTCTGTCATGTGGGTACAGACTTTGAGGGCACGATCTTGGCCGCCTGTCGGGGGACGGCTTCTTGGAGTCGGTCATCTCGTGGTCGGCTTCTTGGAGTCGGCCCTCTCGCGGCTTTCTTCATGAGGGTTTTAGGGTCGGGCCGCCTTCCGGTAGTTGGATCGTGGGATAGCCGGCCGGGGGAAGGCGGCCCCGCGTCTTGGGTGCTTGTAGGCTCGATCGGCCTATTATTTTTTGAAGAGCCAGAGGGAGCCAGCTAGGCTACCCGTGGTCATTTACTCCGACAGTAGTCCCCGAAGCTGGTTGTGCTTCATGGCTGAAAGGGGAACGAGAAGCTCAATCAGCTTCCTATCCTGAAGAGCCGGCAGCTAGGAGCCGGCATTACTCAAGCATGCCGTCTCGGCAAAGTTTTTTGAAGTCTGAAGGCGGGAACCAGCTGGCGCTCAAGCCAGGCTGCGGGCTGGCCGCCCGCCGCCTGTGCGCCACATGGCACCCTTCGCCTGGAAGGGCCTTCCAGCCCACGTGCGTGACGGGACACCGCCGCAGACCGGGGCCCGCCACTTCCATGCCTCGGCCAAAGTGCGGATCTTTTGTGGCCCGATCTGGCCGCACGTCTTCCGATGGTGGTTTCCGCTCGTCGTTAAGGCATAATAATCGCGGGACGTGGGGGAGTGGGCGCAGTTAATCCCACGCCCCCACGCCTCGCCTCCTTGGCTTCGTCGCATGAGGCTATAAGTAGGGGGAGGAGGGGGAGCGGCAGATGCTCACACGCTCGCCCTCGCTCCGCCATTCTCTTCTTATTCCTTCTCTCCGTTGCTGCAGCCGCTCTCCACCGCGCCACCGCTCCACCAATCTTCTCGGCGCGTCGTAGTCTTGCTGCAGCCGAATCGTGCGCTCTCCGCCGCTGCGCTTTCCCCGTCACTTTTCCGTCCTCATGGCTCCAACATCCAGCTCCTGGGACGGCTCCAACGTCCATGAGGACCACATCGACTTCCTCCAGAAGACGCGGTGGTTGCCTGGCAAGGATTACGTGCGGGTCCGTCTCGCGCTGGAGAGGGAGATCTCGTCGGCGCCGGAGGAGGGCGAGCGGGTAATCTTCCGCTCGCACTGCCTGCATGGCGTCGACCTGCCCGCGAGCGGCTTCTTTCGCTCGTTGCTCAAGTTCTATCATCTCCAGCCGCACCACCTCACTCCAAACACGGTGGTGCTGCTGTCGGCCTTCGTCACTCTGTGCGAAGGCTTCCTCGGCGTCCTCCCCACCCTCGAACTTTGGGGGAGTTCTTCCAGTCCAAGCTCGGCACCGTCGTCGCGGGTGTGCCGGCCCCATGCGGTGCCTTCATCGCCATGCGGTGATCAACGACCGACAACCCATTTCCACCCATCACACTGATCCAGTCGGTGAAGCTCTGGCAAAAATCTGACTTCTACGTGAAGAACGTCACTCCGCAAGGCGACTACGTCAATCTGTCGGCTTACGTAGCCGGCCCGTCGGCTGGGAGGCAGCCTTCATGGTCCTACCGATCCAGGTCGTTGACTCCGTATGGGGCTGGCGCCATCGCCCGGCTTCGGGTGCTGATCCAGTCGGAAGGCCTGACCGGGTCCGACCTGGTAGCCGCCTTCGTGGAGCGCCGGGTGCTCCCACTCCAAGGCCGCCCCCACTTGATTTGCCAGATGAGCGGCCGCTTCGACCCAAGCCGGCTAAGCACCAAGGAGATGCCTCACGACGAGGTATCTTACATGGTGAATTACATCGCCAACTGCAAGCTCACCGAGGAGTGGCGGTACGGCAAGGAGCCGTATTCTCGCGTCAATCCCCCTCCTGTGGTAAGCCTTCCTTCTTTTCTTCTTCTCTTGTTGTCGAGTTCTCACTGGCCGGCTTCTGACCAGTCGGCTTGTTTTTAATTAGAACCCCCTCCTTCACCCGTCCGCTGAAACCACGGGGGCTGAATGCGAGTTTGCTCCCGACCGTGCGACGGACGACTTGGACGACCCCGACTTGGGGGCGGCCGCCTTAGACGACGACGCCATAGGGGGAGGCGGCGAGGCAGGTGGCTCCGGGCTCACGGCCGGCTTCGAGGACTGGCCGGATGATGACAAGGCCGAAGCTATTCGGTGCCGCCAGTCGGCGTCCGATCATCAAGGCGCGGGCTCATCTGCCACGCCGGCCGCTCAGGGTGGCGCACGGAAACGCCGAGCGGCGCCGGCTCTCTTCGGCAGTCGACCGAAGAACCCAAGGGTTCTGCGGCGGCGACCAAACGGGACGAGGCGGCCGCGAAGGCGGCCCGCTTCCGCAAGGTGGTGAAGCAGCCGCATGCAGTTTTGGCATAAGTGTTAATTCTCGCACGCCTTTCTTTTCTCTCTTCGGTCGGCATTCTTCTAAGCCTTTTCTTGTCTTATCAAACAGAGCTCCGCTCTCTCTTGAGCGGACTACAGCCGCCTCCATAGTCGGAGGGACGGGAGGAGCTGTAGGCTCCCGCCACGTGGACCCCCGTGCCGAGCTCCAAGAGGCGACAGAGCGGAACACGCGGGAGGCGCGGGAGGATCGGGAGGCGGAGGAGCAGAGGGCGGCCGCCGCTAGGGAGGCTCAGGAGACGACGGAGGAGTCGGCAAAGGTGCCGGCTGACGCGGCGGCCAAGGCTCAGGCGGAGGCCGCGGCTGCGGAGAGGGCAGCGGAGGCCCTGCCCAGCCAGCCTCCACAACTCATCATCCCCTTACGCACCATGGCCCTCGATATCCTGATGCCCCTGCGAGAGGAAGCCGACCGTGACCAGCCGGCGATGGAGAGGGATGGGGGCGACACAGTTGTCCCGGAGGGAGAGGCGGTACCACCACCGTCGGCCGGGACGGGCCAAGGCGGCCAGCCTGAGGCGCCGCCTGAGCAGCCGGCTGGAGGCAAGCCGACTGTGGGGGCGGATCTTGTAATCCTGTCGCTGTCTTGTCGGCGCGCGGGGAAGGCGGCTTCAGAGCCGGACCCGCAAAATGCTGCGGGCTCCAGCTCATTGGCCCATGATCTGGATACGGCCAGTGTCAGCTCGCTAGGGTGGACGCCGGGCGGTGGGACGGCCGTGCTGTACGTGGCGGCGCAGGACGTCCGGAGCCGGCTTCAGTCCCAGGCCACCGCGCTGAAGCAGTATACCCAAGAGTTTCTTGCAACGCGATCGGCCATTCGGGAGAGTCTTCTCGCTTTTTGTTGATCGCTCTTGATTTCTTTCGTGGGGGCGCGTCAGCGCACCCACTGGGTGTAGTCCCCGAGTTCCGAGTCGGCTACTGAGCAGGCGGCTTGGAACTTCTTAGAAGACTTTGATTGATGTCTTGTTGTTATTCGCACCTTCGTCCTGTTTGCAGGACTATCACAACCTCCATGTTGCTACCTTCAACTCCCAGACCCGGGAGATGAATCAGAAGACCATCGATCTGAGGAAGAGCCGGAGTAAGTGCTTCATTTTTTATCTCATGTGGGGGCGCGTCAGCGCACCCAGTGGGTGTAGTCCCCGAGATTCGGGCCAACTGCTGAGCAGTCGGGTCGGATCTTTCCTGACAACTTCTTCCTTATTTTCTTCTTCTCCATATCGGCAGAGGCCAACGCCAACTTGAGGGAGCAGCTGGGTGGAGCTCAGACCGCCCTTCGCGCCAAGGAAACCGAGTGCGACACCTTGGTTCAGGAACGTGATCGCCTGGCCAAGAAACTGGCCGACCAGGAGGAGAACCACAAGGCGACCCTGAAGACGGCGCGGGACAGCGAGGCCGCCCTCAAAGCCGAATATGAGACCGAGGCGGCAAGCTGGGCCGAGGCGAGGCAGGCGCTGAGGGTTACAGCCGGATTGAAGATTTGATTGACGGTAGGCCGCCTTCCTCTTCGTCCCTTTGCTCGCCCCTGTCATCTGGTCTGTCTTCTAATTTGTTCTACTTCTTTCTTATTTGTGCAGAATACTTTCCCGGTTACTCCGTTGCCGCCAACCAAGCCACCGAGACTCACCATGAGGCCCGACGGCAGGCTGGGGTTGAGATCGCATCGGGTGCCAATCGGTTGCTTGAAGAGCAGCTTCTGGTGATTCAGGCCCGCCTCCAGCCGGCTTACCGCATGCTCCGCCGTCTTCAGCGTGTCGGGGCGTAGGTGCTGGCTGCCCTCTGGCCCGGCGAGGTGATTCCCCGCACCCCCAGCCGGACCACCGACTGGCTGGAGGTAGCAGTCGGCCGCTTCGAGGCCTGGAAGGCTTCTGCAGCTCGGTCCGGCGCTCGACGGGCGCTAGAGTTCGTCCGGGCTTGGTATCCTGGGCAGAATTTGGCCCAGCTGCGCACCTGGCGGCAAGAGGCTGATGATGAGCTGGAGGCGGTGCGGCTAGCTATCATCCAGCGCGCTTCGGCGATCGCCGACTTCACCAACACCAGCGCCTTTGCTCCTGAGGTAAATGAAGATGGCGTCGCTCAGCCGGAGGAGTGGTTCGGGCTGAACCCGACAGAAGGAGAAGACTCAGCGGAGGAGATCGATTCCAGTGACGAGGGCGAAGAGGAAGAGGAGGAGGATGGTGAAGACGCCGTACTGGACGGCGGAGCGACCGGCCAGCCTCAGCCTGATCGTTCCTCTAGCAACTAGGCCCGTGCGACCACGCCGCCTACAGCAGGTGATGATCATGCCGAGACTCGTCAGCCGGCCACTCCTCCAACCAGCGCTACCGTCTCCACCAACCTGCCCGACTCGCCTGTTGCTCCCTTGGCCTGATTCGCCGTCTTTACTTTCCTGCTTGTTACTCTTTGAACAACTTTTTATTAAATTTGCGCAGTTCCACCCACTGGGGTGTATTCAAACTATGTTGAATGCTGGCCTTTCGAAGGCCTTTTGTGTAAGTATAATCATGCATGTGCTTGGCTTCCATTCATACTTGCTTTTCATCCTTTGGCTGTTTTCTTTTGCCGCCCCCCTTGGTTGCCGCCTTCCCAGCCGAACAGCTGCTCTGCAGTCTGTGGCCGGGTAAGGGCTTGGCCGTTTGGGAGGGCAAGTACTCGAGCTTTCTTAGATTGTAGCAAAGTAAGAAGGGAAGCTGGCCAGCCGGTTGCTCTGACAGTCGGTTGGCGGGGGGGAAGCCGGCTTGTGTTATATAAGTTCGTTAGTCCTTAGCCGTTTTTCATGTGGGCATCCTTTCCTGCCTTTGGCTCTTGCCAGTCGGACAGTCGATTCTTCGAGCTGTGACTTTTGACAAGAGAGGGCTTAGGTGCCAGCACACTACTTGTCTCACTGCAGGTGGAACTTGAATATAACTCAAGGCGGCAAGTCCCCGGGCCGACTGATCGAACCTAGTGTCGGACGAGAAAACGAATGTAGTAACATAATCATAGGCATGATACTCATCATTCATAGATAAAAGAGGGTAGTCCCCGAGTACTCCTTGGGGGGCCCGTTGACTCGTACTTAATACAAAGGTAGCGTGGTACATACTGCATTTTAACTGTAAAATCTTCGGAGGAGATTGGCGTTCCATGGACGTTCCGACTCCTTGCCGGAATCATCTCTCTTGCGTGCCTTCAGCTTCTGCGAGTCGATCAGGTAGTAGGAGTCGTTGCCTAAAGCCCGGCCGATGACGAATGGGCCTTCCCAAGGGGCCGAGAGCTTGTGTTGGCCGACTGTTCGCTGGATCAGCCGGAGCACCAGATCACCCTCTTGGAAGGATCTTGGCTTGACCTTCCGGCTGTGGTAATGGCGTAGACCCTGCTGGTAGATGGCGGAACGGCTGAGGGCTAATAGCCGGCCCTTTTCCAGCATGTCGACGCCGTCTTCTCGCGCTTCCTTAGCCTCCGCCTCCGTGTACATGGTGACCCGAGGTGAGTCGAACTCAATTTCAGTTGGGATGACGGCCTCGGCACCATATACAAGGAAGAAAGGGGTGAAGCCGGTTGACTCGTTCGGGGTAGTGCGCAAGCTCCAGAGCACGGTCGGCAGCTCGTCGAGCCAACAGCCGGCCGAACGCTCTAGTGGCACAACCAATCGGGGCTTGATGCCAGAGAGGATGAGGTCGTTTGCTCGCTCGACTTGGCCATTTGACTGCGGGTGGGCAACGGACGCTAAGTCCAGTTGTGATATCTGCAATGAATGTCACGGCAGTCGGCCCATTTAGCTTCTTGATCGGCTTTGCTTCAATACACTTGGTAAATTTGTCCACAGCGACGAGCAGATGTGTCATGCCGCCGCGCGCCATCTTGAATGGGCCCACCATGTCCAGTCCCCAGACAGAAAAAGGCCAGGTGAGGGGGATGGTCTTGAGTGCAGAAGCCGGCAAGTGTTGCTTGGAGCTGAAGATTTGGCACCATTTGCAGTGTTTGACTAATTCCTTGGCATCGTCCAAAGCAGTCGGCCAGAAGAATCCATGGCGGAAAGCTTTGGCGACGAGTGATCTTGAGGCTGCGTGGTGGCCCCATTCGCCTTGGTGGATGTCCTTGAGGATTGCTATGCCCTTCTCTGGCTCGATGCAGTGCTGGAAGACTCCAGTGACGCTATGCCTAATGAGCTCTCGGTTCGTTATTGTGTATGCTCCGTCTCGGTGTTGGACTTGCCTTGCCGAGATCTCGTCAGTCGACAACTCTCTGTTTACTAGGAAGTTGAGGATGGGCTGGGCCCATGATGGAGCTGTGACTTCTTCTACTGTCGAACGGCTACTGCAACCCAGGCGGGTGGGCTGGGTGGGGAAGAGTTGGAGTCGGCCACCACCTATTGTGTCGATGCATTCCCTGGGCCGGCTGCAGTAGTCCCCGAGCCGGGTTCTGAAATCCTTGAGCCGCCTGCTTGGTTCCCCAAGCCGGATCCGACTGCGTCGGGGTCAGGCGGCACGTAGATGGAATCAGATTCTGGAGACGGCTTGACAGACGGCTTGAGGAGGCGTTGGAGAGAGATGCCGGTTGGTATGGCTTGTCGGGTGGAGCCTATTCGTGCCAGGGCATCTGCTTGCTCGTTGTCGGCCCGTGGCACGTGGAGGAACTCGCATCCTTCAAAATATCCGCTGAGTTGCTGACCGAGGAAGCGGTAGATCGCCATGTTTGCGTCTTTGGCATCCCAGTCGCCAGATGATTGCTGGACTACCAAATCCGAGTCGCCATAGCACAGGATCCAGCAGATGCCGAGTTCTTTGGCTAGCCGGAGCCTGTGTATGAGCGCCTCGTACTCGGCCACATTGTTGGAGGCGGCAAAATGAATTTGCAATGTGTATCTGAGCTTGTCGCCCTTGGGAGAGGTGAGGACGATGCCGGCTCCCAAGCCGGTGCGCATCTTGGATCCGTCGAAGTGCATCCGCCAATGAGTGGAGTCGGGGGCAGGAGGCAGGTACTGGGTCTCGGCCCAGTCGACGAGTAAGTCGGCCAATGCATTGGACTTGATGGCGGTGCGAGGTTGGTAGAAGATCGTGTAAGGGGCCAGCACAATGGCCCATTTTTCCACCCGGCCGGATGCATCCCGGCTGCCTATGATCTCGGCGAGCGGGGCAGTACATACGACCGTGATGGGGTGATCTTGAAAGTAGGGCTTGAGCTTCTTGGCGGCGAAGTACACACCATAGCACATCTTCTGATAGTGTGGGTAGTTTTGCTTTGAGGTGGAAAACACTTCAATCGGATAATATACCGGCCTCTGGACTAACTGAGCTCGGCCTTCTTCTAGGCGCTGAACCACGATAGCAATGTAAAGGAGCATGGGCTCTTTCTCAGTCAGTGCCGCCAAGACAGGCGGCGTGGACAGCATCTTCTTTAGCTCGTGGAAAGCTTGGTCTGCTTGGTCGTTCCACTCGAAGTGAGTGGATTTCTTTACGAGTCGGTAGAGGGGGAGAGCCTTCTCTCCAAGCCGGCTGATGAAGCGGTTGAGGGAGGCTAGGCATCTGGTAAAATTTTGGACGTCTCGCAGCTTGGTAGGAATCTCCATTTTCTCTATGGCCTTGATCTTCACCGGGTTGCATTCGATGCCGCGTTCGGAGACCAGGCAGCCTAGAAGCTGGCCGGCTGGCACTCCGAACACGCATCTCTCGGGGTTGAGCTTAATCTGAAATCGGCGCAAGTTTTCAAATGTCTCTCTAAGGTCTTCTAGCAAGGTGTCACGCTTCTCCGTCTTCACCACAATATCGTCTACATAGACGTGGGCATTTCTGCCGAGTTGCTTGAGGAGGCATTTCTGCATGCAACGCTGAAAAGTGGCACCGGCATTTCTCAAGCCGAATATCATAGTCAGGTAACAAAAAGCTCTGAATGGTGTGATGAAGGCGGTCTTCAGTCGGTCAGCCGGATCCAACTTTTATCTGGTGGTAGCCTGAGTAAGCATCCAAGAAACTCAACAGCTCGCATCCGGCTGTGGAGTCTATCACTTGATCAATCCTTGGCAGAGCAAAAGGATCTTTAGGGCAGGCTTTGTTGAGGCTGGTGTAGTCGATGCACATGTGCCACTGCTTGTTCTTCTTAAACACAAGGACCGGGTTGGCAAGCCACTCAGGGAAGAACACCTCCATAATGAAGCCGGCGGCTGTCGGTGTCAAAACCGGCGGATCTCGGGTAGGGAGTCCCGATCTATGCGTCAAGGCTGATGGTAACAGGAAGCAAGGGACACAGATGTTTACCCAGGTTTGGGCCCTCTCGATGGAGGTAAAACCCTACTTCCTGCTTGATTAATATTGATGATATGGGTAGTACAAGAGTAGATCTACCATGAGATCGTAGAGGCTAAACCCTAAGAGCTAGCCTATGATGGTATGAATGTAATTGTGATCGGCCTTCTAAGGACCAACCTCTCCGGTTTATATAGACACCGGAGAGGGCTAGGGTTTACATGGAGTCGGTTACAAGGAAGGAAATATAATATCCGGATGGCCAAGCTTGCCTCCCACGCAAAGGAGAGTCCCATCCGGACACGGGCCGAAGTCTTGAGTCTTGTATCTTCACGCTTCAATAGTCCGGATGTTGTACACAGTCCGGCTATTCGGATACCCCCTAATCCAGGACTCCCTCAGTAGCCCCTGAACCAGGCTTCAATGACGATGAGTCCGGCGTGCAATATTGTCTTCGGCATTGCAAGGCGGGTTCCTCCTCCGAATACTCCAAAGTAAACATCAAACACTTAGACCGTGTCCGGATATGCGAGATGATCTTCATATGACACCGTAGAGAGAACGATATTTTACAAATGCAATCTGCTGACAATTTTTCCTGATGACGTGACATGTTATTACGGTCAGATCATTATTCGATCCGTTTTCCCACAACCAGCTACAGTGCATATTGCGAGGCGGTTTCTCTGACACGTCTTGTCAAAGCAGAGATCGTGTCCCCTTATCACGGGATTCTCATTAATACGGGTATGGGTAATCTAACCGTGCCGCTAATCACGGTGAGTGGGAGGCAGACGGGTTCCACCAGGCAAGTGGGGAGGCACAAAAAGCTTTTATCGCCTCTATAAGGAGGTCAGATTCCTTTCTCTTTTACCCACGCCTTCTCCTCCCACTAGCTCATCCCCCTCTGTTCGAGCCCTAACGCCCAAGAACTTTTCTTCTCCATCCAAGAGAGGTTTTCCGAAGATGTCCGGATCCGGAGCTGGAGGCAGATGGATAGCCTCAACTGTCCAGGAGAAGGACATCAAGAAGCTCCGGGGAGCCGGGTATCTGGCCCAGAAGGTCGGCCACCGTCTTCCACCGGCGGGACAAGTTGTCCCCACTCCGGAACCTCATGAAAGAGTCGTGTTCCTTCCCCATTTTGTCTGTGGGCTCGGGTTTCCCCTCCACCCGTTCATCAGAGGAGTCATGTATTACTACGAGATCGATTTTCATGATCTTTCCCCCCAACTCCTTCCTCAATATCTCGACGTTTATCGTCGTGTGTGAGGCTTTTCTCCGGATCCCACCCCACTTTGGCCTATGGCTGAAGATCTTCAATGTGAAGCCCAAGGTGGTGAGTGGCGAACATGCCGAGTGCGGCGGCGCCATGGTAAGCAAGATGCCCAAGGCTGTTTGGCCGAAAGGCGCTTTCAACGACTCCGTCAAGGAGTGGCAGCAACAGTGGTTCTATATCACCGAACCACGCAGCAAGAAGTGGGCGGCAGCTCCAGAGTTTAGATCCGGAGCTCCACTGCGGCTCATGTCCTGGCCCAAGAAGGGCCTGAACTGGTGCTCGTCCGATAAGCTGTTACTGCTCCAGACGCGCATTCAAGGAGTGGTCGATAGGGACGTCAAACTCGTCGACGTAGTCCAGGTGATGCTAGTTCGCCTGGTTCTCCCTTGTCAGCGCCGAGCTTGTGCCCTGTGGGAGTTCGATCTGGCCAAGCACCAAACCCCTCAGGAGCTTTATGATTCCTCCCACAAGGATATCTGGAAGGTGCTCTTTAAGTCCGGCAAATCGTGGCCGGGCCCCGCCGAGGACCGTGGGTATCAATCATCCCATTCTCCAAGCCCAGTAAGTCACAGCCACACTCTGTCTGTTCATGCTTTAGTTGGCATGTCATGCGGGAGACATCCTACTCGCATTTCATTGCAACTTCAGGGATGGGTAAAGAAGGTGGAGCGGCTACATTGTCCAGCCCCCCCTGCCGGAGGAACCGGCCGGACCTCTTCTGACGAAGATGCTGGTCCCCGCGCCTTACAAGGCGCCAAAGAAAGAGGTCTCCAAGAGGGTCAAGAAGACCCGGGGTGGCCTTCGCCGTCGCGAGGCTTCAGATGTCAAATCTGAAGACTCCAGCGATGATCCTTCGTTCGAGGACGAAGAGGAGGAAGCAGAGGAGGATGAGCCTCTGTCAGGACCCCGACTCGATGTCACATCGATCTAGCTCGTAACACCTCATATCACTTTGCGGCCTCACGCACGGTATACCCACGGGTGTCGCCTTACCTTTGCCCGGGACCGTTTGCGCCTTTTGGCTCACGTATATGATAGTGTCGCTAGCATCCATATGATAAGGAGCCCGGGCTGACATGACTAGTCGTAAACCCAAAGTGGCACAGACTTACAGGGACAGGCATCCATGACCCAGCTTCGAATGTGTCGGTCATCAGCAAGTGGGTCCGGGTTGTAGCACTGGGCTAGCAGGACTCCGGTAAACCGGGCTGTAGCGGGCTAACAGGACTCCGGTACTCAATGCGTGACATTTCCCCGAAGGGACAGACACCGGAACGAAGAAGGACACATGCCGGCCAGCCTAAGTGTTCCAGAGTAGTAGCAAGCTACCATGGCTCAGCGGTAACACTAGGAGACATTTCCCGGTAAGAGAGGCTACCAAGGATAAACAACTAGATAGTCAGATCCCACACATACCAAGCATTTCAAACATACACACAATATGCTCGATATGTGCAAATACAACAAGGCATCACAACATGACTCTATGACACAAGTACTCAGAGAGCCATACATAACATACACAAAGGTACGGGTCACACGACCCAGCATTCAAGTCATACAGTCATACAAACCAGCAGCGGAAGTAACTTGTCTGAGTACAGACAACTAGTAAAATAAAAGAGGCTTGGAAAGCCTAGCTATACTACGAGGTCCTTCACAAGCTCAGGATCACCACCTGGGCCTTAGCCTACTCATTGATGTCAATGTCTACGTAGAACCCATCAGAAGGGGTTGCAGCGTCTTCTGTAAAAAATGTAAATTATAGCAACATGAGTACAAAGGTACTCAGCAAGACTTACATCAGATCCTACATACATGCATATTATCAAGAAGGGTTGGTGGAGTTATTGCAGCAAGCCAGCTTTGACTCTTGGCTAGGCTAACCTACGAGACTCCAACTTGAAATGGTTTTGCGCACACGAGTCCACTACTCACCAATTCAATACACTACCGAGAATCCACCTCCGTCTTCCTACGGAAGAGCCATCCTCGGCACTCACACTTATCTTGAGGCTTTTAGTAGTTTCCATTTACTTGTCTATGAACTGTATAGGCAACCAAGTAGTCCTTTACCGCGGACGCGGCTATTCGAATAGATCATGATAACCCTGCAGGGGTGTACTTCTTCATACATGTTTCCACCACTTAGCGTCTGCACACGACATGTGCTCAGCAGACTTCAAGCGAAAGCCGACGTGGGTGTAGACCATGACCTACCTAAACACTTAAGCCTCTAGTCCAGGTTTATCGCCTATCCAGGTTCCATCCGCAGGGAGTCCGGCCGAGGTTTCCCATACGGCCCCGAATGATGTGAACAGGGTTCCCGAGATACCTAACGGGTATTCGGTACACCCGGCCACGTACCTACCGCATCACAGCCCACCCCTACGGTCAGCGCTGTCCACGGCCTCCAGTAGGCTACAAACACCAGAAACTACTTGCAACTCCTGGACAGAGAGCTAGGGTGAATAAGAAGTCGAGCGGGGTCATATTTCAGGGCCCAATGCATGGTAGTAGTTGTATCTTAAATCACACATACAGATCTCAGTGCTTACGGTCGGCTTCAATGAGACAACCCACCATGTACTCCTACATGGCCTCTCATCGATACCTTTACCAAATCGTATTCACCACACCACTCTCATTACCAACATAATCATTTCACTCTAGCCCATCACCCAGATGAACCAGACCTAACACGACTCTAAGCATAGCAGGCATAGCAAGGTAGGAACAACACATACATATGGCTCAATCAACTCCTACACATGCTAGTGGGTTTCATCTAGTTACTGTGGCAATGACAGGTCATGCAGAGGAAGTGGGTTCAACTACCGTAGCACACAGCAGTTTGAAACGCATTGTCTTAATGCAGTAAAAGAGAGCAGGAGCGAGAACATGGGATTGTATCGATATGATCAAATGGTTGGTTGCTTGCCTGATGGTTCGATGCACTGATACGGTTCTTCGTTAGGGTAATCACGATACTCCTCGGAGGCAGATCCTGCCGCAAAGAACACCGATACACAACCATCACCAAACAATGTGCAACAATATGATGTATGCATGAAACATAGCAATATGAGTGTGTTGGGCTAATGCAACTAAGACCAGAAGGGTTTGAACCAATTTTGAATCAAAGATTCAAATTTCAAACTCAAACATGGCCTTTTAAAGTGCTTTTCCTTGTTCTGCATTAAACATCAGGTTAACTTGTTTAATCATGCATGAAAATAGTACAGATGGATAGATTGGATTTTTCTGATCATTTTTCATATATAATTTGTCTGATTTGGAGTTACAGAATAAAAGTTATGAATTTTTAAAGTTTAAATTATATTCTGGAATTTCCTATATTAGAATAATTCCAGAAAATCAATTATTGCGTCAGCCTGACGTCAGTGTGACGTCAGCAGGTCAACGGAACACGTCCGGGTCAAACCTGACAGTGGGTCCCGCATGTCAGGGTGATTAGATTAATTAAAGTTTAATTAAAACTAAACCTGTTTAATTAACAGGGCTGGGCCCCACCTATCATTGACTCAGGGGAGTCAACCAGGGCCCACCCGTGGTCAAACCCGGGTCGGCTGCACCGGCGTTTAGCCGTCGGCGAGCCCGACGCGGCGGCGGAAGTGGTTTTGGCCGTTTCAGCCACCAAATGGGTCGCGGAGACCACCGGAGTGGAGCTGAGGACGGGCCGCAGCTCTTGGTGGAGTCCGTTGGGGTCGGGGTGGCCGGAGTTGGCGCCGGCGACGACTTTGGCGGCCACCGGGGTTCGGCCGAAGACGAACTTGATGCTAGAGGGGTCGGTGAGGCTCGGGGAGTGGCTAGCTAGGTGCTAAGTGACACGGTGAGCATGAAGGACACCGTGGAGTGGTCGGAGGGTAACCGGGAGCACGTCGGCGACGAGCTCCACGGCGGTGAGTGTGGTTGAGCTCCGGGAGGTCGCTACACAGCTCGGGAGCAAGAACGGAAGGGAGGGGAAGAGGGCTAAGCTCACAGTGAGTGCGACGAAGCCCTTGGTGTGGCCGGAGATGGACCGGAGCGACGACGGCGTTGAAGGGGATCTCCGGCGACGGCGGTTCGGGCGAGGTCGTTGCGGTGGACTCGGGCGTTGCGAGCGCTCGGGGCTCGGCTTGCTCGATGGAGTGGACGGCGGCGGAGCTCCTGGACACGATGAGAGGACGCACGGGCGGCGGGGAGCACGGCTACGACGAAGGCACGTCGATGGTGGCGTCGGTCACGGCGGGGGAGCGCGAGGGGGAGGAGCTGGAGAGGAGAGGGGTTGTCTGGGGGGTTCGGGGGAGCGAGGGAGGCTGATCCACGACGTCACCGGGCGAGGGGAGCGGCGAGGCGGCGAGCAGGTGCGTGGCGCACGCTGCGGTCGCCGTCGGGCACCTGCCTGCCTGCCTGGCCGGCAAGCAGCTCGCTGGAGCGGCGCTGGGCTGGGCCGGCAGGTGGGCCGGGAGCAGGCGCCAGGTAAGCTTTTTCCATTTCTTTCTGTTTTCTGTTTTTTTAAATACTTCTGCAACTTTGTTGAATTAAATAAAATACTTAGGCTACTCCTAAAATCACCAAACTACTCCTGGTCCATAGTTGGATTATTTCCAACATGAAACATTTTAGTTTGGAGATATTTGAGCATTTAAATATTTTATATAATTTTAAATGCCCAAATTCAAATATTTATGATTTAATTCAAAAACCCTAAGCTGGCCTAGGAAAATGTGCACCACTTTTGGCAGAGGTTCTGAACCAAGACAAAAATGATGGGCATTTTGGAAGGGCATTTCAGGTTCATTGAAAAAGTTTTTAGTAAACCCTAATTGGATTCAGAGGGGACTGGGGGTTCTGTCATCCCCATTTGAGGTTTCTGATGAAAGAGTAAACATGATGCAACACTCTAATGCATGGCTAACTAGGATGTGACAGCCTCACTCTGATGGTGGGAGGAAGAGGACCGCCTCCACATCTCTGGAGGCCAGATCACCCAAGAGGAGGAAATTCCCTCTCAGGGGCATCCCCCACGGCTGCCGATAGCAGCCCGGAGTGGGATCCCAGGGCCCAGCCCCTGGAGAAGTCATAAGTATCCGAACACACATATGCGTCCGGGATCGTTTTTTGGGTATAGTAGTTTTGACTATTTCCTACATATTGCATAGTTAGGCAAGGTCCTACGCCGGCCGGTCCTCGTCGGAGGATTCACTGGGCTCGGACGCTTTGGCGAGCGAGACGCCTCCGCAGGCCCCTTCCCCCAAGTCCGGGCGCGACACTGAGGTGTCATCTCGACAAGACCCGAACCAGGGAGGACATATCCCTGGTGTCGAACACGTGGGGACGGATACGGCCCCCGGGACCTCTAGGGTTCCTGGATCGAGCGAGCAGCCACCCCCGATGGTGGGGGGCCTTCCTACGCTGCCGGCGTCCTCTGTTCGAGCAGAGCTGCCTGGCGGTCTATCGACAGCATTGAAGAACACATCTATTGTCGATGATCATCGGGCCCTTATGGGCGCGGTGGTTGAAAGGATTCAGTCTACCGAGAGCGGGCTGAACGAGTCCTGCATTGGCCTTATAAAGGCTTTTGAGGTATGTTTCCTAGGAAACCCTTGAGGAATTGTCATAATATGACTAGTAGCCCCTGATGCATTGTCCGGCGGAGGAGACAGAGCCGGGCAGGGGATCAAAACCCCTGCTCTTGCAGGAGCCTATGTGAATGACGTATACCCCTTTGTGTGAAAACAGGCATCCGAAGAGAGGACGGCCGCTTACAATACGGAAGTGTCCGAACTGAAGCAGAGCCTTGCACGGGCCGAGGAGGAACTTGGCCGCGTGAGGAAGCAACTGGAAGATAAGCGAGGTATGTGGAAAACATTTGTATTGCAGTTGGCACGAACGAATGGTTGTGCAGAATGAAAAATATTAGTATTGTGTGCTCTAGGAGCGGGTGCCGAATACGAGGCACTAAAGAAATCTTTGGTTGATGCCAACAACAAGGCTGAGGCCGAACAGGCGCTTCGTGAAAAACACGAGGCCAGGGTTATCACAGCTGAGCGAGAGCTCCAGGAAGCTATGAAGAAAAGCGAGGGCTTGGAGCAGAGTCTAGAAGGGAAAGAATCCGAGCTCGCCCAAGCTCTTGAGGCTGCAGAAGGTGCTCGGGAAGAAGCCCGAGGTGCTGTGCGGGACATTTAGGAGGCCCGGAAAGTGGCGGCTGGTAAGGCCTTCTGTATTCTTAGCTCTTTATATGTTGGAATGTGAAGAATCCTAAGCGGCAAGCTGAATTCTTATTTTTCCACGGGCTTTTGCGGATCTTCCTCGCAGCATATCAGATGCTGCTCAATTCTACTGCACCAAGGAGAAGAAGACGGCGGAGAGGGATCTGGTCGCAGTATCTGGCGCTGAACTATCCGATGCCATTTATCGATTAGCTGAAACAGCTGGTCGCACTGCACCAGGTGGCCAAACTAGCCATGAAGGACTTAGTTGTCCGGCTGTGGCCTGCGGAGCCGATTCCAAGCAGCTACTTCGGACTCGTCAAACGGATTGTGGGCGTCTGTCCTCGGCTTGATGCTATCAAGCGATCAGTTTGTATAGAAGGCGCGCATATGGCATTTGCCCGTGCGAAAGTGCATTGGGGGAGGCTTGACGCGGAAAAGCTGATCACTGAGGGGCCGCCGGAGGGTAAGGAGCACCGCAAGCCCGAGCTGTATTATGAAGGTGTAATGAAAGGGGCCCGCCTTGTGGCGGACAAGTGTGCTAAAGACATCATATTTCCCTGAGGGCATTTGTGCCGCCTGTTGTAATATGGGATAATGGCATGTTTATTATATATTGCCTGTTTTATTTGAACATATGTTCTTCCTGTGCGGCTGTTTATTATATGCAAATTCTGAGAGTTGACCAGTCGTCGGCTTCTGCCCCCTTGTAAAAAGGATACGGGGGTGTTCGGGATACATCTGAACGCTCTTTATCCCTTAGTTGGGTCCTTTTAAGGAGGTGTATCTTTCCGCGAACCAGGCAATCGGACTATAAGGCTTTATTACTCTCACTTAGCCATAGGAATTCGAGTATGGTCGGCGCAACCCCTAGTGTTCGGAAGGCCGTACTAGGGGCTCTACTGGCGCGTGATCATAAGATCGATCCGTCGCACTCAACATTTATAATGGCGTTGTGCGGAATAAATCTTTAAGTATTTTATAACCTCTTGAACAGCGGACCGGCTCTCGCTTCATCATGACAGTCGGTTTTTGGCTTTCTCTACTGAGGTGCTCGTCCGGCTGAATCGGGACGCAATCGCAGTAGTTCTCCCAGCGCTACCTTAGCCGATAGAACGGAACGTAAGGTACCGAAACATGGGAGCCGTGCAAACCCAACCAATGACCCAAGACATGATTCGGAGCAGATGCATATAGTGCTATAAGTTCGGGGTGCCGAGCGACCGAAAAGGTGGTCGGACTTTATTGCCGTACTGCAAAGCCCTTGGTGCAACCAGGCGAACGCGAAGCGTGGCTGTCATTTTCGGCAAAGAGGCGTCGGTGATAGACGACAGCCGGTGATTGCTATTTAAGTCTACGCATTGTAGTAGGATGATATGTCTATGCATATGAGTATGATGTATGGAAAGAGGTGTTATTTGGCGGAACCTGTTGTGGCCGGACTGGAGGGGATTGTGAGTGGATCAAGGATGAATCAGAACTTCCTTCTACCTGCATGTTTCTTCCTTTGTGTGTCCGGGCTAATTCCATGCCTCCAGTCCTGTTCTGCGTCAATCGTTAGTTTGCAAATGTGAAATGCTTGAAGGCAGCTGGGTGTCCTCTTGTTGTTGGTCCCAGGGTCCCTAATCGGGCCCTGGTGTGCCTAGCCGTTAGACCGTGAGGTAGTGCGGACTCCGCAATGGGTGTCCAGATAGTTGGTCTGAATAATTTACCACGTGGAATCTAGTCGACGTGGTTTTTCCCATTAGCATACGGCAAACTTCCGCATGGTGGGAAGGTGCTGAAGATTTATTCTTTGGCGTAGCATTTTCGGGTTATCCGAAGGCAACCGTTAGAGTGGTGGGCCAAGAAAACTTGGCCTTTGCGCCTTACATCTTTTAGGAGATGTTTTTCGTGGCGTCATACCCTTGTGGGCTTTGTGTGTTATGGATCCCCTGGACTACTAGGTCTAGAGGCACTGCAATTGACTTGTTCTGGTTTATGTGATCCTTGGCGATCGGTCGTACTGTTCTGCTCTGGGGCGTGGGGCTCTTGACGAGACGTCTTCCCTTATTGCATCCGGCGCGCCACCAGCCGCTTTGTTTTGAGGATCCTACATTCTCTATTGGTATGCTTTGCGGTCCTTCTAGGAGTACCATGAATTTCACATGGTTGATCGAGCGTGTGGCTCGGGCCAAATAGGTTTGAGCTGCTCTTTGTCCGTTGACCGGACTGGTATTTAATGGACCTGGCACCCGTATCCTTGACCTGACGTTTGTTGCGCCGAGGCTTGAGGGTGCCTCTTTGCATGTGCTTCTTACTGTCTTGGGCCTTAGTGATGTGTGGGCGTTTGGGTGCGTGCCTGTAGTTTTCCTGCTCGAGTTGAAGTAGCCAGTTGTGTCGTGTATGCCCTTTGTCGGGGCTGTCGAGTTCGTATTTTTCTGTGGCCAGTACCTTGGTTGTAACGCCCCGGATTCGATGCGCCAGGTGTCTGCCAGTTATTCGCCGTCATTGCCATGTCATTTTCTTGCGTGTTGCATTTTATCATGTCATCATGTGCATCTCATTTTGCATACGTGTTCGTCTCATGCATCCGAGCATTTTCCCTGTTGTCCGTTTTGCAATCCGGCACTCCTATGTCCTCCGGCGTCCCCCTTTTGTCTCTTGTTGTGAGCGGGTGTCAAACATTCTTGGAATGGACCGTGATTTTACAAGCGGCCTTGGTACACCACCGGTAGACCGCCTGTCAAGTTTCATGTCATTTGAAGTCCGTTTGATACTCCAACGGTTAACCGGGTAGCCGTCAAGGCCTCTTTTGTGTGCAGCCCAACACCCCTTCATATCATCCCATGAACCCATCCAAACCCCCTCCATGCTCTCGGTCGTTCTATCACGATCGTGTGAGCGAAAACCGCACCTCACTTGAACTCTTCTAGCTCCCTCTACCTATATAAACACACCCTCCCCCGAAATTCTGAATCAAATCCACCCTAACCCTAAAAAATCGCCCTCCGCTGCCACCGGACGCGTCCGCGACGGCCGGACACGTCCGCTGCCGCCGCCCGACGAATCCCAGCGCACCACGTGGCGATCCCCGCCGCTAGCCACCGCCGGCCCGCGAGCCCATGGTGGGCCTGCGAGCCCGACTTCGCCACCCCGCGCGTCCTCCGCCGCCCGCGCCCGTCTCCGGCCCCGTCTCCGGCCTTCGGACCCCGTCAGCGCCTCCGCCGCTGCCTCGCCGGCGTGTCACCCGCGCCACTAGCGCCTCGCTCCCCGCCGCCGAGCGCCTCCCGCGCCCGCCTCCGCCGCCGGATCTTCTCCGCCGCCGGCCACCGCAGACCTCGTCCGCCTCGTCGGATCCGCGCCGCCCGCTCCGCCTCCAGTGCCACAACCCCGTCGGCCTCCTCCTCTTCACCTCGCGCCCCACCGCGCCTCATCCGCTCCGCCGTCGTCCCGGCGCCGCCACGGGGCCCCTCGGCCAGATCTCGTCGTGCCCTCGCCGGAGAAGCTCGCCGGCGCCACCGTCCTCGCCGGATCTGGTCGGGTGGACCAGATCCACCACCTCGCCGAACCAAACGCGGCCCCATCCCGGATCCCCTCTGTCCCGTGTCCTCTCCATCCTAGTTTCTCGCGAGGTGAAAATCTGCTAAGTCCCTATTGCTCTACATTCTGGTGCCCTTTTCGACATGCCATATCTCCTCATCCGTGTATCCGTTTTGCATGTGTAATATATCAAAATGATCGTTGTGAGATGATCTTCATTTCATTACATTGTTTCATGCTTGTTTGAGTCCATCTTGATGCCATTATCATCGTTGCAAGAGTGTTATATGATGTTAACTGTTGTCTGTTATCAGAACTTGCTGTTTTGTCTTTTTCGTTGCATTTTGTGTGTGCATCCTATGAGCTTGATGTCTACATGTGTTTTGAACTATATCATGTCATCTGAACAGTGGTGCAACCCATGTATTTTTGTGAGTCTTGTAGTGAGTGCATTGAGCTCGTGAAGTAGGGTACTTGCTGTTACTGTTTTGCTAGACTGAATCTGCTATATCATGATGCTATGTAAACCTGCTGCTACAGGCCATTCTGTGCATAATCTTGAGATGCTCACTAAGGATGTTTTGTTATACATGTCATGATCTATCCATCCATGCCCCTGGTTGCATTTATAGCCTGGTGTATCTTGTTGTAATCTTGCTCTTAAGTTGCTAAATAATGTTGTTGTCAGCGTGTTAACATTAAGTTCAGTTTTGCCATGAGCTTTGCTAGTGATCCTTACACCCTATGAACTTGATCTTGCCATGCTTAGCTCCATAAACATGTATTCTTATGGTTGGTCACCTTGTCATGCCATGTATTGCTCTGTGGTGAGTGGTACAAGATCACCAACATGCCTACTTATTGTTGTTCCTGCCATGTCTGAATCTGTCATATCACTTGCCATGTTTGCATGGATCCTACCATCTTTTCTGTTGATCTTTGGAATTAGTTCAGTAAGGGAGATTTGTTCTTTGTCTTTAGTATTAGAATGACATGCCTTTGTTTGACATTATAAGTTCCTGTAACATGTTATTTGATAGCTCTAAACATTGCAGCCTGATGTTATTTCTACCAAGTCTGTAAACTGTTATTATTTGCAATCTTGCCATGTCCTTTTGAGCATGTTATATTGTTTTCTGGAGATAGCTCAGTGTTCATGTTTTGTCATGCTTTACCTGTACATCATGCCCATGCCTTTTGTTCTTACGTTGAGGTGTTGTAGCATGTTGTTTTGATGCTTGGAAGATGCCTAGTTGCTGTTTTGAACAACTTGTCCTTAGACTTGTATAGAGTATGTGTTGAACCGTTGCTCCGTTTTGAGTGTTCTCTATATGAAACTTGCTTCATTTTGCATGAAGTTTCATATTATCATGTTGCATCCTTGTTGGGAGGTGTTTGCTTGATGTTTGGATGCATTTAGCATCAATGCCATGTTTGACTTGTTTTGCTCATATCTTCTAGGCCGTAGCTCCGAACTAATTGAACTTTATATGTAACTTGACTAGAATCTCGTGTAGATCATCTTGGTGCATCTTAACTTACTGTTTAACAACTTGAACATAAGGTTTATTCAGTTCTAGACCAATTTCTAAATTTGCATATGAGGACTTACCGGAATTGTTATATGTTGTTTCCGGCCTCATTTAACCCTGCTTTGATGTGTTATTCTTATATGCATCATCTCTTGCCATGAGTAGCTTCATGTAGTCTTGTCTTGCATCATACTTGGTTGAGAATCATGCCTTGTTTATGTGCGGTGTGTTTACCATGTTGTGTGCTTCTTCTCGATAGTTCCCCTTTCGTTGTGATCATGAGGATTCGTTCGTCTACGCTTGGTTCGTCTTCGTGGCTTCATCTTCTTCATGAACTCGTTCTTCTTCCTTGCAGGATTTCAGGCAAGATGACCGCTACCCTGGATCTTATTACTATCATTGCTATGCTAGTTGCTTCGTTCTATCACTTTGTTGCGCTACCTATCATTTGTTCTTCAAGCCTCCCAATTTGCCATGTGAGCCTCTAACCTTTTCACCCTTCCTAGCAAACCGTTGCTTGGCTATGTTACCGCCGTGCTCAGCCCCTCTTATAGCATTGTTAGTTGCAGGTGAAGTTGAAGATTGCTCCATGGTGGACAGGATTTTGGTTGGGATATCACAATATCTCTTAATTAATTAATGCATCTATATACTTGGTAAAGGGTGGAAGACTCGGCCTTATGCCTGGTGTTTTGTTCCACTCTTGCCGCCTTAGTTTCCGTCATATCGGTATTATGCTCCCGGATTTTGCGTTCCTTACGCGGTTGGGTGATTTATGGGACCCCCTTGACAGTTCGCTTTGAATAAAACTCCTCTAGCAAGGCCCAACCTTGGTTTTACCATTTGACTCACCACCACCTACTTTTCCCTTGGGAGTCGCTCTCTCGAGGGTCATCTTTATTTTAGCCCCCCCCCTCCGGGCCAGTGCTTCTCTAAGTGCTGGTCCAAACCGAGCAGCCTGCGGGGCCACCTCGGGGATACTCGAGGTCTGGTTTTACTCGTAGCTTGACTTATCCGGTGTTGCCCTAAGAACGAGATATGTGCAGCTCCTATCAGGATTGTCGGCACATCGGGCAGCTTTGTTGGTCTTGTTTTACCATTGTCGAAATGTCTTGTAAACCGGGATTCCGAGACTGATCGGGTCTTCCTGGGAGAAGGAATATCCTTCGTTGACCGTGAGAGCTTATGATGGGCTAAGTGGGGACACCCCTGCAGGGTATAAACTTTCGAGAGCCGCGCCCGCGGTTATGTGGCAGATGGGAATTTGTTAATGTCCAGTTGTAGATAACTTGACACCAGATCCAAATTAAAACGCATCAACCGTGTGTGTAGCCGTGATGGTCTCTTTTCGGTGGAGTCCGGGAAGTGAACACGGCTTTGGGTTATGTTTGTCGTAAGTAGGTGTTCAGGATCACCTCTTCATCATTGCTAGCTTCACGACCGTTCCTTTGCTTCTCTTCTCGCTCTTATTTGCATATGTTAGCCACCATATCATGCTTAGTCGCTGTTGCAACCTCACCACTTTACCCCTTCCTTACCCATTAAGCTTTGCTAGTCTTGATACCCATGGTAATGGGATTGCTGAGTCCTCGTGGCTCACAGATTACTACAACAACAGTTGTAGGTACAGGTTATGCGATGATCATGACGCGAGAGCGATGTTTGCTTGTTTTGGAGTTCTTCTTCTGCTTCTTCTTCGATCAGGGGATAGGTTCCAGGTCGGCAGCCTAGGCTAGCAGGGTGGATGTCGTTGAGTTTCTGTTTGTGTTTCATCTGTAGTCGGATGGTGCTATTATGTAAGATGATGTTGTATTCATGTGGCATTGTATGCCTTTTGTATGTATCCCCATCTATTATGTAATGTTGATGTAATGATATCCACCTTGCAAAACCGTTTCAACATGTGGGTCTATCCTTGGTGGAACCTTCAAGTTCCTCTTGGATAGGGTCACATATTGGGCGTGAAAACTTGGTATTAGAACCTCGACCGACCATAGGAGCCCCCTTGATTGATCGGGTAGTTTGGCCGTTGTTGAGTCTAGAAGGAAACCGTTTTTGGAGATTAGTTATATCAGAGAGTAGGAATTCTTTTTATTCCTCAGCCCCTTCGTTGCTCTGGTGAGGAATCTTGACGTAGGTGTTTTGAATTACTTCTCTTCCTCGTCAAATTTTCTTTAGGATCACGCAGTTGGTTTTCCGATCGTTGTTTCTCAGCTCTTTTTATCCGGTGCATTTCTCGTCAAGTTGACTCGAGCCTCTTCATCTTTGAGTTCAATCCTCAGCTGTTTTCTTTTTCCCACCCACCCACCCCTTTTCTTCTTGGAGTGGGAGTCCGCAATCGAGTATCCATCCTACTCGTGCGAAGTCTTTTTTTTCCTCAATGATTTCTACCGGTGTTTTCTCTTCAAGATATTCGTCGGGTTTTTTCCCCTTCCAAGTTGCCTTTGTTTTCCCGCCCTCCCACCCTCTTCTTCCTGGAGCCTGAGTCTCTTTCGACCATCAATTTCATTCGTGTGGAACCTCTTTAGTCTTTCGTAAATTTCCTCAACCGGTGAATTCTCGTCTCGTTTGACATTCATCATCTTTTTTTTCTTTTTCTTCTCCAATGGATTCAGTTCTAGTTTTCGATAGTGATTATATTCTTTGCCTCGGCTCAAGTGTTTTCCTTACTTGTTTGCCTCTCGCCAGTTTATCCTTCCGGAGTGTGCAAGACATCTCAGGAGATTCGCTTGTGTTTGAATTAATTCAAGGTTATCTCCTCATTCAAATATTTCAATTGTTCCGATGTATCATCTATCTCTTCAACAATTCTTTCCAACCGTGTTTTTCTCTTTAGTGGGCCCTAACCAACAGGTCTTTTCCCAGGATCTTACCTGACTCTTCTAATTTCCCGGAGCTATTCTCAAATTCTTTTCGGAGTTTGACGTAAGAATGAATTTCATCAGTCAGATGCCATCTCCAAGGTCGCTTTCAAATTCTTTTCATCTTTGGTTCAACCCTTCCTCTTTTTCATTCTCCCAGAGTTTTTCAACAATTTTCATGGTGTTTCTCATCGTCATTCTCAACATTTGAATACCGAAGTAGAGTTTTTCCTCTAAATCTTGTCATTCTCCCGAAGATTCATGTCGCTAGCTTGATGCTATTTGCTCAAATTGTTTCTAGTCGTGCAATTCTTTTCATCCATCCGGAGTATTTCAGGAGTTGCTTTCTCTCTCGATCATCTGGAGGCCATCTTTTCAGAATATTTCTTTGTTCCTAGTTTTCAAATTCGTTCTCCAATTATTCTATACCCATGCCCCTTCGTTCGTCTCAATATTCTTCGAGTGCTTCGTTCAAGTATTCTTCTATCAGTTCGCGATCTCTTCGTTCTCTTGTCTCTAAATTCCTCAAGTATCCTTTTGCATTTCTAATTCTTCCTGGTGATTCATTCTCTTTCGTCAGTCATTTCCAAATTCTAACGGTGTTTCTTTCAGATCCTTTTTCTTTGATTATCATATCAATTCATTCGTTCTTTCCAATCCTACCGGTGGTTCAAGGAGACCTTCCAAAATTTGGCGCTATATCTTCCCTTAATCTTTTCCCAACGTGGATAAGTTGTGTGCAATCATTGCTTCTCATCAATTTAATTGATGAAGGATAAGCATAACATAATTCTTATTCTTGTTTCATCAAGTTGATCAATTCCTTCCTTCGGAGGTTTTTTCATGATGATTAGTCTCTCAGTTCCGAGTTAATCTTTTCTTTTCCGGAGTTCAAATTTCCTCGGCCATTTTGTCGGAACCTCCATCTAAATCACCGCAAGGCTCATCTCATTCTTTCATCCTTTATTCTATCTCATCATCTTTTTATCACCAGCGTTCTTCATGGTGGTTCTTCATGATTTAATTCATTCTTCAAAGAGTTCATCAAGATTCTAATCGAAGGAGCTCAAGTATCCTTCTTCTTGCTTCTCGAGGTGCAATTAATTTTCCGTATTCTTTTGAAGAGGAGTTTTGCATTTCTTCGTTCTTCTCAGCTATTTAATCTTTTTCGCTTATGGTCGGAGATCACCTCATAATTTTGAGATGTTATCTACAAGTCCACAACAAGCAATTCTTTTGTTGTTGAATTTCCAACAACTTCGTTCAATCCTTTCTTCTAAGGTTGCTTTCTATTTCGTTCGTGGTAGAAGTTGCCATTTTTCTTCCTCATTTTTTTGTTCAACTCTTTCAACTCTTCTGGAGGCGTTGTGTCGTCCCTCTCGTCAAGTATCATTCCATTTTCTTAAGTTCATGTTCTATTCCTTCCATTTTCAGCCGGAGTGCTGCCTAAAATCCTTTCAGTCTTATTCGTTTCTTATCTCGTTCTAACTGGAGTGGTTTCATAGTCTATCTGATTCCGTGAGCTTTCGATTCTCGTCATTCTCGTCGTTCATCTCTTCTTCTCAAGTGCTCTCGATTCTTTGCTTCTTCTCTTGCGTTCTTGGTTCACCTCATCCTCTTTTCCTCCCTGTCTCGGTCCTAAGATCTTGGAACGAGATCTCTTGTTAGTAGAGGGGAGTTGTAATGCCCCGGATTCGATGCGCTAGGTGTCTACCAATTATTCGCCATCATTGCCATGTCATTTGCTTGCGTGTTGCATTTTATCATGTCATCATGTGCATCTCATTTTGCATATGTGTTCGTCTCATGCATCCGAGCATTTCCCCGTTGTCCGTTTTGCAATCCGGCACTCCTATGTCCTCCGGTGTCCCCCTTTTGTCTCTTGTTGTGAGCGGGTGCTAAACATTCTCGGAATGGACCGTGATTTGCCAAGCGGCCTTGGTACACCACCGGTAGACCGCCTGTCAAGTTTCGCGTCATTTGGAGTCTGTTTGATACTCCAACGGTTAACCGGGTAGCCGTAAAGGCCTCTTTTGTGTGCAGCCCAACACCCCTTCATATCAGCCCATGAACCCATCCAAACCCCCTCCATGCTCTCGGTCGTTTGATCGCAATTGTGTGGGCGAAAACCGCACCTCATTTGAACTCTCCTAGCTCCCTCTACCTATATAAACACACCCTCCCCCGAAATTCCGGATCAAATCCACCCTAACCCTAAAAAAATTGCACTCCGCCGCCACCAGACGCGTCCGCGACGGCCGGACACGTCCGCGACGGCTGGACACGTCCGCCGCCACCGCCTGACGAATCCTAGTGCACCACGTGGCGATCCCCGCCGCCAGCCACCGCCGGCCCGCGAGCCCACGGCGGGCCCGCGAGCCCGACTCCACCGCCCCGCGCGTCCTCCGCCGGCCCGCGAGCCCGACGCCACCGCCCCGCGCGTCCTCCGCCGCCCGCGCCCGTCTTCGGCCGCCGGACCCCGTCAGCGCCGCCGCCTCGCCAGCGCGTCGCCCGTGCCGCCCGTGCCTCACTCCCCGTCACCGAGCGCCTCCCGCGCCCGCCTCCGCCGCCGGATCTTCTCCGCCGCCGGCCGCCGCAGACCTCCTCCGCCTCGCCGGATCCGCACCACCGTGCCGCCCGCTCCGCCTCCAGCGCCATGACCCCGCCGGCCTCCTCCTCTCCATCTCGCGCCCCGCCGCGCCTCGTCCGCTCCGCCGTCATCCCGGCGCCGCCACGGGGCCCCTCGGCCAGATCTCGCCGTGCCCTCGCTGGAGGAGCTCGTCGGCGCCACCGTCCTCGCCGGATCTGGTCAAGTGGACCAGATCCACCACCTCGCCGAACCAAACGCGGCCCCGTCCTGGGTCCTCCCCATCCCAGTTTCCCGCGAGGTGAAAATCTGTTGTCCCTGTTGCTCTACGTTCTGGTGTCCTTTTCGACATGCCATATCTCCTCATCCGTCAATCCGTTTTGCATGTGCATTATATCAAAATGTTCGTTGTGAGATGCTCTTCATTTCATTCCATTGTGTCATGCTTGTTTGAGTCCATATTGATGCCATTATCATTGTTGCAAGAGTGTTATATGATGTTAACTGTTGTCTGTTATCAGAACTTGCTGTTGTCTTTTTCGTTGCATTTTGTGTGTGCATCCTATGAGCTTGATGTATACATGTGTTTCGAACTACATCATGTCATCTTTACATTAGTGCGACACATGTATTTTTGTGAGTCTTATAGTGAGTGCATTGACCTCGTGAAGTAGGGTACTTGTTGTTACTGTTTTGCTAGACTGAATCTGCTATATCATGATGCTATGTAAACCTGCTGCTACAAGTCATTATATGCATAATCTGGAGATGTTCACTAAGGATGTTTTGTTATACATGTCATCCTCTATCCATCCATGCCCCTGATTGCATTTATAGCCTGCTGTAGCTTGTTGTAATCTTGCTCTTAAGTTGCTAAATAATGTTGTTGTCAGCCTGTTAACATTAAGTTCAGTTTTGCCATGAGCTTTGCTAGTGATCCTTGCACCCTATGAACTTGATCTTGCCATGCTTAGCTCCATAAACATGTATTCTTATGGTTGGTCACCTTGTCATGCCATGTATTGCTCTGTGGTGAGTGGTACACGATCACCAACATGCCTACTTATTGTTGTTCCTGCCATGTCTGAATCTGTCATATCACTTGCCATGTTTGCATGGATCCTACCATCTTTTCTGTTGATATTTGGAATTAGTTCAGTAAGGGAGATTTGTTCTTTGTCTTTAGTATTAGAATGCCATGCCTTTGTTTGTCATTATAAGTTCCTGTAACATGTTATTTGATAGCTCTAAACATTGCAGCCTGATGTTATTTCTACCAAGTCGGTAAACTGTTATTATTTGCAATCTTGCCATGTCCTTTTGAGCATGTTATATTGTTTTCTGGAGATAGCTCAGTGTTCATGTTTTGTCATGCTTTACCTGTACATCATGCCCATGCCTTTTGTTCTGACATTGAGGTGATGTAGCATGTTGTTTTGATGCTTGGAAGATGCCTAGTTGCTGTTTTGAACAGCTTGTCCTTAAACTTGTAGAGTGTATGTGTTGAACCGTTGCTCCGTTTTGAGTGTGCTCTATATGAAACTTGCTTGATTTTGCATGAAGTTTCATATTATCATGTTGCATCCTTGTTGGGAGGTGTTTGCTTGATGTTTGGATGCATTTAGCGTCAATGCCATGTTTGACTTGTTTTGCTCATATCTTTTAGGCCGTAGCTCTGAACTAATTGAACTTTATATGTAACTTGACTAGAATCTCGTGTACATCATCTTGGTGCATCTTAACTTGCTGTTTAACAACTTGAACATAAGGTTTATTCAGTTCTGGACCAATTTCTAAATTTCCATATGAGGACTTACCGGAATTGTTATATGTTGTTTCCGGCCTCATTTAACCTTGTTTTGATGTGTTGTTCTTGTATGCATCATCTCTTGCCATGAGTAGCTTCATGTAGTCTTGTCTTGCATCATACTTGGTTGAGCATCATGCCTTGTTTATGTGTGGTGTGTTTACCATGTTGTGTGCTTCTTCTCGATAGTTCCCGTTTCGTTGCGATCGTGAGGATTCGTTCATCTACGCTTGGTTCGTCTTCACGGCTTCATCTTCTTCAAGGACTCGTTCTTCTTCCTTGCGGGATTTCAGGCAAGATGACCGCTACCCTGGATCTCATTACTATCATTGCTATGCTAGTTGCTTCGTTCTATCGCTTTGCTATGCTACCTATCATTTGTTCTTCAAGCCTCCCAATTTGCCATGTCAGCCTCTAACCTTTTCACCCTTCCTAGCAAACTGTTGCTTGGCTATGTTACCGCCGTGCTCAGCCCCTCTTATAGCATTGTTAGTTGCAGGTGAAGTTGAAGATTGCTCCATGGTGGACAGCAATTTGGTTAGGATATCACAATATCTCTTATTTAATTAATGCATCTATATACTTGGTAAAGGGTGGAAGACTCGGCCTTATGCCTGGTGTTTTGTTCCACTCTTGCCGCCCTAGTTTCCGTCATATCGGTATTATGTTCCTGGATTTTGCGTTCCTTACGCAGTTGGGTGATTTATGGGACCCCCTTGACAGTTTGCTTTGAATAAAACTCCTCAAGCAAGGCCCAACCTTGGTTTTACCATTTGCCTCGCCACCACCTACTTTTCCCATGGGAGTCGCTCTCTCGAGGGTCATCTTTATTTTAGCCCCCCCCCCCCGGGCCAGTGCTTCTCTAAGTGCTGGTCCGAACCGAGCAGCCTGCGGGGCCACCTCGGGGAAACTCGAGGTCTGGTTTTACTCATAGCTTGACTTATCTGGTGGTACCCTGAGAACGAGATATGTGCAGCTCCTATCGGGATTGTCGGCACATCGGGCGGCTTTGCTGGTCTTGCTTTACCATTGTTGAAATGTCTTGTAAACCGGGATTCCGAGACTGATCGGGTCTTCCTGGGAGAAGGAATATCCTCCGTTGACCATGAGAGCTTATGATGGGCTAAGTTGGGACACCCCTGCAGGGTATAAACTTTCGAGAGCCGTGCCTGCGGTTATGTGGCAGATGGAAATTTGTTAATGTCCGGTTGTAGATAACTTGACACCAGATCCGAATTAAACGCATCAACCGCGTGTGTAGCCGTGATGGTCTCTTTTTGGCAGAGTCTGGGAAGTGAACACGGTTTTGGGTTATGTTTGACGTAAGTAGGTGTTCAGGATCACCTCCTGATCATTGCTAGCTTCACGACTGTTCCTTTGCTTCTCTTCTCGCTCTTATTTGTGTATGTTAGTCACCATATCATTCTTAGTCTCTTCTGCAACCTCACCACTTTACCCCTTCCTTACCCATTAAGCTTTGCTAGTCTTGATACCCATGGTAATGGGATTGCTGAGTCCTCGTGGCTCACAGATTACTACAACAACAGTTGCAAGTACAGGTTATGCGATGATCATGACGCGAGAGCGATGTTTGCTTGTTTTGGAGTTCTTCTTCTGCTTCTTCTTCGATCAGGGGATATGTTCCAGGTCGGCAGCCTGGGCTAGCAAGGTGGATGTCGTTGAGTTTCTGTTTGTGTTTCATCCGTAGTCGGATGGTGCTCTTATGTAAGATGATGTTGTATTCATGTGGCATTGTATGCCTTTTGTATGTATCCCCATCTATTATGTAATGTTGATGTAATGATATCCACCTTGCAAAAGCGTTTCAATATGCGGGTCTATCCTTGGTGGAACCTTCGAGTTCCTCTTGGATAGGGTCGCATATTGGGCGTGACATTGGTCCACATTTCCAATAGCACATCTTGGTCAGCTTTAAGCTGCTCTTGCTTCCTTTGGAGGCTCCTTGCCGTGGCCATGAGCCGTCGCTTGAAGCGAACTTGCTCCACTGGGTCTGCAGGTACACCGAACTCATCATTGTCGAGGCTTGCCTCCTCGTCGGAGGGGGTGTATAATTGCCCCTCTCCAAGTATCTCATTGTGACCGGTCCGGCCTGCTTAAGGTTAGGCTGCCCAGGGCTGTATTCCTCTTCGGCACCATTCGGACTGCTTTCGTCTCCGGGGCCGGTGTTGATGTGGCGGGGCTTGGAGTGGCGCCAATGACGCGCACGTTTTGCATTTCTCCCTAAGGGGTTGTCCTCCGTTGCCTCGCCGCCATTGGTTTCCTTTGGAGTGTCTACCATATATACATCGTATGAGGACGTCGCTACCCACCGCCCTATGAGCGGTGGTTCCTGTAATTCTCCTATATCGTCGTCCATACCGTCGATGTCTTCGGAGTCGAAGTCAAGCACGTCGGTTAGATCCTCGATCGTGGCAATGAACTGGGTGGTGGGTGGGCAACGAATTCCGTCGTTGTCTGCTTCCCACTCGAGCCGGATACAGTTCGGCCCGGAGTCTCCTGACAAAGAGAGAGACTTCAATAAGTCCGGCATGTCACCAAAGGGCAAGTGCTGAAATACGTCCGCCGCGGTGAACTCCATCACCGGAGCCCAACCGGGATCAGCGCGCTCGGGGACGCGCGGACTGGAACTTACATCCGGATATGAATCCGGGGGTCCGGAATCACAGGCTCCCTCAAAGGTGAGACCTGTGTTCGGCTCCATCGCCGACGAGGGTATGGCCTGCGGGGCCGGGTGCAGCCCTCCGTCCTTCGGCAATGCAATCTGCCCCGGATTCAGATCCGAGGCTTCTACTTTGGCGATATCCCACGCAATGTCTGACAGCAGGTCCAAGCCGTGCTCATCGTGACTGTTCGGCGCTTCTGGCGCTGGCCCGAATCCGTCGAAGATCAAGTCCCCGCGAATATCCGTCGTGTAGTTCAAGTTCCCGAACTTGACCTGGTGGCCGGGGGCATAGCTATTGATCTGCTCCAGGTGGCCAAGCGAATTTTCCCGCAGTGCGAAGCCCCCGAATACGAAGATCTGTCCGGGGAGGAAAGTCTCGCCCTGGACAATGTTGTTGGTGATGATTGAAGGAGCCATCAAGCCTGACAGCGACGACACAGAGGAACTCTCAATGAAACCACCAATGTCTGTGTCAAAACCAGCGGATCTCGGGTAGGGGGTCCCGATCTGTGCGTCAAGGCTGATGGTAACAGGAAGCAAGGGACATAGATGTTTACCCAGGTTCGGGCCCTCTCGATGGAGGTAAAACCCTACTTCCTTCTTGATTGATATTGATGATATGGGTAGTACAAGAGTTGATCTACCACGAGATCATAGAGGCTAAACCCTAAGAGCTAGCCTATGATGGTATGAATGTAATTGTGATCGGCCTTCTGAGGACCAACCTCTCCGGTTTATATAGAAACCGGAGAGGGCTAGGGTTTACATGGAGTCGGTTACAAGGAAGGAAATATAATATCCGAATCGCCAAGCTTGCCTCCCACGCAAAGGAGAGTCCCATCCGGACACGGGTCGAAGTCTTGAGTCTTGTATCTTCACGCTTCAATAGTCCGGACGTTGTACACAGTCCAGCTGTCCGGATACCCCCTAATCCAGGACTCCCTCAGCGGCTAGAAGCCGGGCTATTTCTTCTCCGACTACTCTTCTCTTCTCTTCTGACAGGCGGCGCAAGGGCTTCTTGACCGGCTTGGCGTCAGATCGGACATGTAGCTTGTGCTCCGCGAAATCCGTCGGAACACCCAGCATGTCTTTGGGAGACCATGTGAAGATGTCCCGATTCTCATGGAGGAAATCGACGAGCTCGCTTTCCTATTTGCTATCCAGGCATGTGCCCACGACAGCGTGCCTCTTCGGGTGCTCCGAGTCCAAAGGTATCTTCTTTGTTTCTTTGGCCAGCTGGAAAGAACATTGAGCCTCATATTCCTTGGGGTCGGGGGACAAGGCCGGTTGCTTGCCGGCCATGGCCACGACTCGGTCCAGCATCTTCTTCTCTTCAGCAATCACGAGGGACTCGGCCAGCCAGCTGCTGGCTACCGCACACTCATAGGATTTCTTGTAGTCTCCGGCTATGGTGATGATGCCCTTGGAACTCGGCATCTTCATCTTGAGATAGGCATAGTGGGGCACAGCCATGAACTTGGCCAGAGCAGGTCGGCCAAGCAGTGCGTGGTAAGGGCTCTCCAGATCCACCACTTCAAACCATATTGCTTCTCAGCGGAAATGATCTTTTTCTCCAAAGAGAACATCTATCCTGACGTTGCCAATTGGTGAGCAGGACAGGCCGGGTACGATTCCGTGGAACATAGTCCGACTAGGCATGAGCTGCTTCGTCTTGATGTTTAGCTTCTCCATGGTGTCACGGTACAGTATGTTGATGCTGCTCCCGTCATCTATCAGCACGCGGGAGAATTGGGCAGCTCGCCTTTCTGTCGCGAGGGTGGCATCCAAAACCAATGCATAGGAGCCGGGAGACGGCATCACCTCTGGGTGATCGGCCCGGCTCCAGCTGATAGGCTTCTCCGACCAGTGCATGAACTTGGGGTTGTTGGAGGCAACCGTGTTGACTTCTTGGTGCTGTCGGCGTAGGCTGCGCCGATCTTTAGGCTGGCTTGTAAAGACGACATAGGCAGCATGCTCGTCGGGGAACTCGTCTTGAACAGCCCCGACCGCTGGCCGAGCGGCCGGCTGTTGAGGGGCTGGAGGCGGCTGACCAGCAGGCGGAGGCGGCACTAGCCCTTCGCCCTTGGAGATTCGTGTGAGCCAATGGCACTTCCGAGTCATGTGGTTGGAGGCCTTCGCGCCGCTGTGGAACTTGCAGGGGCATCAAGGGCTTGCTCGTAGGAGGAAGCCGGCTGCCAAGCCAGCCTGCCGCCCTTTTGCTTCTTGGGCACGGGCCGCCCTTCGGGTTGTTCGTCTTCAACTGTGGCCACTTGCCGACTGGTGGAAGTCGGCATAGGAGCCTTGCGCTTGTTGTCGTTCTGGTACGGGCGTTAGTTGGAGTCTCCAGCCGATGTCTTGGGAGCCGGAGCGAGCACCTTCCCGGAGGCATCTACTCGGAGCTCGGTCTTCATTGAGGAGTCGGCCGTGGCATACTTGTCTGCAATGACCAGCAGCTCGTCGAGGGTAGTCGGCTCGTCACAGAGGAGTCGGTGCTTGAGGAGGGTGCCTTCTCGGCACCCGGCGGTGAAGTACTCTATGGCCTGAACCTCGTGCACCCCCTCGCAGGAGTTGCGGAGCTCGGCCCAACGCGTGAGGTAGTCACAAGTTGATTCATTGGGCCCTTGAATGCACAAGGAGAGCTGTCGGGGCTTGGGAGCCCGTTTGTAGGTGCTGGTGAACTTGCGAATGAAGGCTTCCGTGAAGTCTAGCCAGCTGTTGATGCTGTAAGGCTTGAGGCTGTTGAGCCAGGTGCGCGTCGTGCCTTGGAGCATGAGGGGGACATATTTCACGGCAACACGCCTGTTGCCATTTGCTATGCGAACTGCAGTGGAGTAATCGATCAACCAATCTTCCGGCTTCACGGAGCCGTTGTACTTGGGCGTGTCTCTCGGGAGCGAGAACCCTTTGGGGAAGGGCTCGTCGCGGATGCGGGGGCCGAAGCAAGGCGGGCCGACATCATCGTCTTCTTCTAGCGCCAGGGATCGCGTTAGGCGGTCGATCCGATGGCGGGCATCATTCTCGTCGACTCCTTCGAGGCGGCCTAGTCGGCCGCTGAGAGTCGGATGCGTGACAGGCGGTGGGGTGGGGTATCTCTCCCCACGAGGTGGAGAAAGAGGCGGATCGCCTCGTTGCTCCACATCTCGAGGGCGGCCTTCGGTGTCGCGCTCGATGGTGATTCGAGTCCGACTGCGACTAGCAGCCGGCTCCTTTTTTTGCCTTGCGCGGGCGCTGCCCGTAGTCGGCGTTCATGACGTCGCGCCGTGCTCTCGGCGTGGGGGGGGCATTCCAGCATGGACGCCAGCTTCATGCCGCTCTACGGCCGCGTCGATCAACTGCTAGATGGGTCTGGTCATGTAGGGGAGCTCGTCGGCCCCTAGTCCATTCAGCTCGTCTACGACCGACTGGGCAGCGCGTAGGTTCTCGAGAGGCATGGCGTAGACTGGGCGTTCTGCTCCCAGCATGTCAGCGATGGCCACGCCACGCTTCTTGACGATGCCGGCCCGGCTCGGCCCGTTGGGGGGCGTACCGAAGGCGGCGCGGTCGACTTCATGCTAGTGAGCCTCAGTGAGGCGTCTCATGGTGGCTATTTTCTGGCCCTCCGCAATGAGGGCAAGGCGGCGTGCTTCCAGCGCCTCGGTGTCGGCGTCGGCCAGGATGGGGGCTGATAGGTCGTGCAGAGCCGCTTGCAAGGCGTCGTGGGCGTTCTCGCCAGAGGTGACGTCGTGGCTGATGACTAGCACCTCGGTGACGGTGCTGTCACCGCTGTCGGCTCAAGGGAGAGGGTCGTCGAAGACCACCACGTTGGTGGGGAAGGCATCAAGCGATGCCGTGTCGGAGTCGACAAGCATTGGGTCGGTGGATCCAACCGACTCCAAATCCACAGCAGGCTCACTGGAGATGTGGAGTTGGTCAAGGAGGCTGACGAGGCGGCTCTCAGGGCAGCCCGTGCCAGCGTCGGATGCGGGCTCGTCGGAGATGCGAGCCTCGCCAAGAAGATCGGTGAGGCAGCTCATTGCGTAGGCGTCGTCGACGCCTTGCAGCGCGTCGGGACAAGCGCCATCGGGCGTGCCGGGCTGGCTATGCTCGCGGGGCAGGAAAAGGGTTCCCATCCAGAGCAGGTCTCCGGAAGATGGTGCACCTGGCCCCACGGTGGGTGCCAAATGTCGGGTGGTAGGTGCGTCATATGCCAATGGGTGGCTTATCATTGTGGGAGCCAATAAGACATCGCCGGTGCCTGAAAACAGGATGAGGCGAAGACATGCACGCCGGCGAATCTTACCCAGGTTCGGGGCTCTCCGTGGAGATAACACCCCTAGTCTTGCTCTACGGGGTCTCCGCATGATCACTAGATCAACAAGTGGCTACAAGAGGCTCCTTGAGCTGTTTGGCAAGAGGAAGAAGAAGGGCAAGGCTAGCTCTCTTCTCCTCTCAAAGTTGTGTCTAAAACTATTAGAGTCCAACCCTTTGCATGGGTGCCCTGGGGGGTTTATATAGGCCTACCCCCCAGGGGTACAATGGTAATCCGACTAGGCGTGGGCCCGAGCCGTCAGTGTCTACATTCGCCGGCTTCTCCGCCGACTGCTGGGGCCCGCCGACTGGTGGGTCCCGCCGACTGCCGGCCTCCTGATAGACAGGTAGGTCCCACTGCTTGGGGGTCTTGTCGGGGGCTGGTTACTGTTGCCTCACTCTTGATGACGAGGGCTTTGTCGAGGTAAGCATGGCTACAGTGCCGCCGCCTGGCAGGCTCTCACTGTAGCCTTACCTCGTCTTGTCTCCTTAATGGTGCGCATAATTTGAGGGAGGGAGCGAGCCGGCTGGTGAGAGCCAGCTACGTCCCAGGCCGACTAGGGGAAGCGTGGCCGCCTTCGGGTGTCTCTCTGACCGAAGGGGCCTGCCGCCTATGGGCCGTACTGACGGCCTGTCGTGGGTGACGCCATGGTCAGCATGGCAACAGTGCCCCGCCGGACGGGTCATGGCTGCCCTGTACGGCGTACTATGGCCATGCGTGCTCCGGGATTTGGGGGTGGCACGCTTCACTGTTGCCACGCCCCCTCCCATCTCTGTCATGTGGGTACAGACTTTGAGGGCACAATCTTGGCCGCCTGTCGGGGGCCGGCTTCTTGGAGTCGGTCATCTCGTGGTCGGCTTCTTAGAGTCAGCCCTCTCACGGCTTTCTTCATGAGGGTTTTAGAGCCGGGCCGCCTTCCGGTAGTCGGCTCGTGGGATAGCCGGCCGGGGGAAGGCGTCCCCACGTCTTGGGTGCTTGTAGGCTCGATCGGCCTATTATTTTTTGAAGAGCCAGGGGGAGCCGGCTAGGCTACCCGTGGTCATTTACTCCGACAAGCATCACATTTATTATGTTACAGTATACCTATGTTACTATAACCATCTCTCTCTTCTTTAATTGTCTGCCACATAAGCATGTTTGCGAGTCTCAAGTGCATGATACTACTTATGTTACCCCCACTATGGCCAGCCTCAAGGGCCTAGCTAGCTATACGCGTCCTCCAAGGTAAAAAGTACTACTACTAGTACAACAATGAAAGAGAAGGCGACAGGGTTAAAAAATGGAATACCTGGGTAGATGGTGACGGTCCGATCGTGGTAGATTGTGTGACCATGTTGCACATCAGTGGTACCATGGGTAACGACTACTAAGATAGTTGATCCCAATATGCCAAAGTCAGCTACAAGGTTCCAGGTTAGACCGAATCGCGGATGCAAATGCACATCCAGGATCGGCGATCTTATTTTGATCGGGGGATGACTGGTCCCTGCAAAATAATGGAGTATCATTAGGGATGCAAATGATGGTTTGTGCATTCCATTTGTAATCTCCCGTACTGTAGGATGGCAACCAGATGAAAAAAGTCCCCTAGCTTGTCACCGCGAAGATGCGGCCTAGATGGCGCACGGCGTCTTCGAACGTGTAGGGGTACAAATCTGCCGCCGCCAACATGCGCCAGCCTCTGCCGTTACTTCCTCTTGCATTGATGGCAATCCTTATGTCGAACACCGCGATGAGATAGTAATCGTCGTAGCCGCGTCGCTTTGTCAGCGGGTCCGCAATTGCTATCTTCTTCAATCTCATGTAGGCATCATCATACGTATTCAAGCCCAGCCAGTCTATAAGGCCGATCCCAATGGTGGAGAAGGGGTCTACCAGAACGGCCGCACTGCTGTGGATGTTGTGCAAAATGATGGTGGTATCCGGCCGGAGGTATATATGCAAGCCAATCTTCATTGGCACCGACCCAGACCTATATATAAGACGGTGGGCAGCAGAGAAATTACGGGATGGAAATGGAATAAGTAAGTACTACATGATCAAACTCCATTACTAACCTGCTCATCGGACAAAATCCAACTACCTCTCAACATCGACAACTCTAGCGGATCAACATGCAACCATGGCCAGGGAGTGGTGGACTGTTTGAAGAATTGTCCCATAGAAGAACCTTCTCCTCGAGGACGCATGGAAGACCAACAAGCATGGCCTTTTCCCAAGCCTGTTTAAGCACCATCTTGAAAAAGTTGGTGCAGGAAGCACCGAGTCTTGCGGCGGTGAGGACGTCGGAGCGGCGTGCGATTTCTCCCAAAGGATCGTCGTCCAAGGTCTCCCAGCCCCGACAAGGAGGAGAACCGCCTGGCAAATCCATGGGAGCAGTGACGAACTGCCTTCTCTTCGGGGGGAGGGGAACTGGCGAGGAGGAGATAAGAGCGTAGTAACCGCAGGGCCTCGTCCCTTCCAACTATAGATCGTTCCTTAGCGAAGGGGTGAGGCTACTATTTACTACTAGTACTAGCATTATGGAACGTTATGGGATTGCATTATACTGTAAATAATAACACTAGTAAGAAATTTTTGGCACTAGGTAGTAGTTTTTGGCGTGGATTAAGAAATTTTGGGTCTGTTTTTGCCATTTTTTGTACACGCCAACTAGTGTCAAAAAACGTCTTACATTATATGACGGAGGAGTACGTACTCGTACTGTAGCAGTACTAATACTACTTTTTCTCAACTATTAGTGCGATGTACTGTACTTCTAGTCTAGTCTAGTACAGTGCACCAGTTTTGAACTCTTGAATCTCAGGGCCAAGGAGCTACAGTTGGAAGTGGAGGGTACTACTGTTCTCTAGAACCATCGCTGTACTATCAATGCAGGGAAAGTACACCTGCGTAGTGGCCTAGTGGGTACTCTCGGTGCTCTATTCAGCCGCTCCTCTCACGTAGCTGGCCTACTCAGCCGCTCCTCTCACGCACACACTAGCAACCTGTTTATCAGCGACGGTTACTGCAAGGGCAGAACATTTGAGTTATTTGATACAGCGAGACTAGGCTTTTCACTTCCATTTGTGGAGGTGTAATGGATCTCGTCGAACTTTGTTAGTAGTTCCTTTTTTATGAATGAGATGAAGCAAAGCTTTTGCCTCCGTTTCAAAAAAACATCAAGAGGAATTTCTTTTATAGTAGAGCCGATAATGGAGTGAAGTCCATGCGTGCAACACCACAAGCTACAGAGTAGTAGTAGAGCACTTTACGTACAGAGCCATATTGCACAGTTCCCAATGCCCCGCCAGGCCTTTCTGGATCCTTGGGCTTAATTGGGAGGCGCTAGTTTAAATTTAAATATGCTACTAGCTGATGAGGAAGCTGCAAGCGAGGTGCGGCTAGGGCGAGCACGCGAGCCACGGGATGCTGGGAAGGAAAACCCGTTCACGTGGCTAGGCTATCCAGTGCACCCAGATTGTGGTGCCGCACCTCCGTTTGACTTCAAAACTCAAACTACCTGTGTAAAATATTGGCTCACAACAAAGTTACTATTTAAAAAAAGGTCGCCCTGCGTTCGGCCGGGATCAAACCCACAAAACGAGGTATACACTCCAGCGACCACTAGGTAGTACTCGTTGGAGTACAACACAACCTAGAATTGCCTTTTGTTGCTAGTAGTACGTACATTGTTCCTTACAAGAAACCCCTAATAAAGCAAGAAATCACTAAAATGCCAAGAAACTACTACCACTTGCATACGTGGCAGACTTAAAATAAGACTACCTTATCAACTATTGTACATGCTCTTACCAACCAGCCCTACCAAGAAACGACTACTCTACAAAGTGTCATTATATATAGGCACGTTTCAACCCATGGCCCTGTTTGGATACATTTGTTGTCAATCTAACCCTGCCATCCAAACACCACTTTGGTTAGAGTTAGTTCAGGGTTAGAATCTAACTCTAACCTCTGACAGGGCCCATGTCGCCCATTAAGTCAACGCCTTCTATTCGATCGGGCGTTATGACTTGTGGGACCTACATGTCAGTCTACACAAAAATCCCTGAGTGACCTCCTACCTCCAGCCCGTCCACCTAGTCATCCTCGGCCATGGGACGCAGCTACCGCCGTCGGCAGAAGCCGAGGTCAAAACCGCCAGCGATGCAGACCCATGTTGCGGCAGCCCGGATGCCAGCTCCGTCGAGCTGCTTGTCTGCAAGGTTTACTAGCTAGATTGGCACGGCAGCGCGGCGGCTTGCTCGCGTGCGCCGCGCTAAGGCCAGCCATCTAGCTCGAGCGAAGGCCAGCACGGCGGCTTGCTCGCACGTGAGTCACGCTCGGGCCAACCTGCCAACCCGTGCGGAGGCCAGTGCGGCGTCCGGCCCGTTCGGCAGAGCGGCGGCCAACTTGCTCATCACCGGCGCCACCGACGAACACGCATCAGTACTGTTTGAAGCAATGTTCAGGAAAAATAATTATTTCAGGGGGAATAATAGGATAGAAGGTCAGATGTGGGTCCCTCATGTCAACGGTCAAACAAAATGTGTTGGTTTAAGCTGCCTCATCAGCACGGACGTCTGGACCAACCCTGTCATAAATGGGTTTAAATGAACCTAATCGGTAGGAGTACTAGGTACTAGTTTTTGGCGTGGATTAAGAAATTTTGGGTATGTTTTTGCTATTTTTGTACAATAGATTCTTCCTAGGGCTGGTTGAAAGTGGTAGTTTTTTGTTAAATACTCTAAATATTGTAAGTAGGAGTGAAAGTTAAGCTTTGGAAGCCAATAAGCAAGGCTAGTTATATAGTGCATATGTGTACATGATTGAAAGTAAATATCAACCATGAGTTTCTAATATCTTGATGGAAAACTCGAAACTATGGAATACTAGGAAAATAAATGCATGGTTGGAAATACTAGCAATGTTCATGTGCGTTGCAACGAATCATAATTAGAATAATACTTATTCACAAACTTGATACAAAACACTCTAATTTTGATATACATATGTCACTAGAGATATATTGTGTTTCAATTAGAATATATTCCTTGGGCTGTTTTGGTGAGGTCAGGGAGGGATGTGGTTGGTTTTAAGAAACTAATTATGGGTTTTTCTGCAAATTGGTAGACAAGTGGGATGTTGGTGAGAAAAGGCAACAAACTTACCTCACAGTCGTTAGATGTAGATCTAATGGTCAGAAACGACAGATGGCATACACACCATCATCACCAACTTAGTCTTCTGTAGGAGTACTAGCAAGATCCGTGCATTGCATGGAACATTAAGATGCATTTTTTTATAAAACACTTGTTGTGATTGACCCTTGCAGGAGTAATCCCATGTGTAAAAACTAATGATATCTTGAGAAATATGAGATAAGGTGAAGAGGAGTGGGGTGTGGTGGTGATTGGTGGTCGGACTGAGCGGAGGCATGGGGATTGACGAAGCCGGCAGCGTCCACCAGGCCAGTTTGTTCCAGAGGCTTCCTTTCTTAATTGCTCAACAATGAGGTTTGTTGGAGATAAGGATGAACGAGGGAAGGCCTTGTCTACAAATGTGGAGAGGGGTGCGGGTATCTTTTAGTTTAATTTCCATCCGTCAGATATAGATCGGACGTCTATATTGCAAGATGGCACACGTACCATCATCACCAACTCGGTTTTTTATAAGAGAAGAAATATAAGTATGGAGATACAAACGTATTATCGATACTTGCTTCCGTAAACTAGCATCTACATTCTATTCAATGCCTCGGCATGTGGGGCCTTAGCACAATGACTTCTCGACTGTGTAAAACAAAGATTTTCCCGTCGCCGATAAGGAGGGGGTGACGGCAGCGTGATTTTTGGCTTGCTCTAGTCCTAGTAGTCATACTAGGTGGTCTAAGCACGTGTAGATTTATTCTTTTTCATGTCTCGAGTTCGCCGCACTGCCACGACTGTTGATGAATAGACGGTAAGTTATTCACAGGGAAACCCTTGTTGAGCGTGTTTGCAAGAGAGAGAGACAGTGTGCGTGTGAGATATGTTAGAGACTGAGGCAACGAAACAGATTCTTTGTGTCTATGTGTGTGGAGGATAGAGAGAGACATGTCATGGGGCTTTGTGTTGTGTAACATGGGGACACATATACATAATTAGAGAGTGAGTGTGTGAGATACACATGCGGACATGGGGAGAGATGAGGATCCAGATAAATGGGTGTTTGTGCGTGTCTGTGTGCGTTTGTGCACGCGTTTGTCTGTGAGAGGGAGTGTGTGTATGTGGAGTAGAGAGACCACGAATGATGTAAACCTAGTATAAGGGAAGGAGGAATGGTGTGACATGTGTAGTAGCGGGATAGCATGGGTGCGGGCGGGGGAGAAGACTATTTGGAAGAGATATCGAGTGTGTGTGTGGGAGAGGGGTGTAAGAGCGTGCGAGAGAGAGAGAGAGAGAGAGAGAGAGAGAGAGAGAGCTAGCGACGGAGAGAGAGAGCGAGAGACGAAGAGAGGGGGCGAGAGGGGTCGTTTGTGTCCATAAATGGCATATAGATAGGGAGACAATGTTGATGTTGTTCGAAATTGGCCTATGTACGGAGACGCAAGGGAAGCAAGTCATCGTGTGTGTGATAGGGACTTCATGAGAGATCTAGAATAGATGGTGTAGAGAACAATGTGTGAAATCAAGAACGATGATACATTAGGGGGCTATGGAAAGAGTCACGACATATATGTATACAGGGAAGGAGCCGGGGCGGGTCCACATGTGGGAGAGATAGAAAGAGGAGAGTGGTGCAGAAGGAGACAAAGTGTGCTTTTTTGCAGTGGGGGTGGTGTGTGAGGTGAGTGCGCGAGAACCACATAACTAGGGAGATAGACGTTTGGGGGCGACGTTTTGTGTGTATGGTAAATATACACTCTACATAGTGCATGTGCTTGGGAAAGAGAGATAGCGGGAGACCTAGAGAGTGAGGGAAGAGATGTGTGCATGCCCGAGAGACAAAGTGATATAGACCTATATTGGGGTCCGGACTTTAGAAGAGATATGGGTGTTAATGTGCTCGTGTGTTGGTGTTTGGGGGAGAGAACGACTTCTCTATGTGTGTGTGGGGGGCGAGGGGGGGAGGGTTGGCTTCAGATAAAGAGTGAGGTGTCTATATTTGAGGGACTTTAGCATAATGAGATATTGTTCACTCATGGTTGATCAATTTGTTTCACAGTTTGGACTATGAGATAACGACACTTTTCAACATGCGTGATATACCTTGATGTACCAGAATTACAAACCTAAGATTGGAATTTTGGAATTCGACTCCATCATTAGCTTTTGTAATTAATTTAAACGGAGGTACATTTTTTAAGCCGGAATTTAGTGATTTCAAATTCATATATCAAACCTAGAGATATACACATACGGGCATGTTCAAACTTTATAATCATCCACTTTATTCACACACATACACATTTTTGCTTTTGTCATCATATTTAGGATAAGCACATTTGGAATTTCATTTGAATTGGACCGTATGATGGTATTTGCTTGTAGTAGCTCAATGATCCATATTTGAATTGAATGGACAATCTAAGTTCCGAGTTGGAGACATTGATTTTCAAAACTTGCACTTTTTTTGTGTGCAAAACAAACAAATTGTCGGCCATGATATCATAGTCGGCCGTACAAGAGCAGAACACCTATAATTTTAGGCGCCAAAAGCTTTCAAACTTCCCGCTCACATCAAAATATCACGCACCCGAAAGTTTAGCCCTGCGATATTCCTGTTTTACCCCTGCCACATGAATGGAAAAGGGCTGCTTTGGTAACTCCATTGTTTTCCCCTCTTTGCCCCCAACATTCTTCCCCAGAGCCCCTCCCATTCCCCTCCCCCCCCAACCACGGCAAGCCGCCAAATCTAGGCCTCCGCCGTAGTGGTGGACCTCACACCCCGCCGGATCTACCTTCTGCACCTTGGAACCCCCAACTGCCAACTCACCACTTCAGCGACTGGCTTGTCCACCGCTCCAGATCTCCTTGACCGCCATCATGGTCCACCGCACCGGATCTGCTTAACCGGCGCCCTCGTACACCATAGTGTAGGCCCTTCACTGACTCCCTCGTCCGCCCCTTCGCTGGCCCTTCATACAAGCCATCGTCCGCCACAATAGATCCGCCTCACCGAAAGCACTGTACAACACGCCCGCCGAAGCCTTCGTCCACTGCACCGGACCCGCTCCACGGACGCCATATTCAACTCCATCGGCTCTGCTTTACCGACGCCGCAGCCTCATCAGGTTATTTCGATTTGTACTCCTTCAGTTTTTCTCTTTATCGTGCACCTATTCACTTACCACAGATGAGCTTTCTTGTATGTCAACAGGCGCTGCAACCGTAGCACCGGAGCCGCTTCAGCGACGGTGACAGTCGGCCCAAACTCAACCACAACATGAGCACCATCGACAATCCTTAGCTATGAAGTATGACAACAATACCCATACGTCGCCGAGAATCAGGTACTATTATCCAACGGTCGGCGCCTACGTTCACTTTCCTAGCATAAGCACCACACCTTTGAATTTCTTCAGGGCATCATTCAGTTTTTCATGAGACTTGTTATTCTGCTTGCACCTGTAGGGCCATACTTCTGGAAGTGAACATGTTACATGTGCTAAATTACATACCAGTGCACATATAGTTAATATGCTTTAGCATTGTCCTAAGTACTCCCTTCGTTCCAAAATAGATGACCCAACTTTGTACTAACTTTGTACTGAAGTTAGTACAAAGTTGAGTCATCTATTTTGGAACGGAGGGAGTATTACTGTACTTCCTAGATATCACTACCTACTATTTTACTTCTTGAATGCTATATTTATGATAATGGTGTTGTTCTGATGCCACCTGTTGGTTCCATTAGACTGCTTAATGTTCTCTATGCTTAATTACACATCAGCAAACTAGCATGTGGTTCCGCTGCTTTTTGTTTGTTTTACCCTACATTTTCCGATGCTAGCTATTACATCACTGCTCCGAGCCTCTGTTCATTACTTGTTTGTGTGTTCTTGATCTTCCCAAGTTACATGACTAATTTGATGCTTCTATTAATTATGGAGCTGCCAACCCCATCAAGCAAAATATTTGTTCTTTTGGGGCTGGCACCTCGAACAAGCATAAAAATAGAGGGAAGCAGATATATTGTCTTGTATGCACACACCCTTCTTTCATTAGTTTAGATGAACCATTGATGATCAATTCGGACCAGTGCGTGCGATTAAAATTAATTTTACCTAAATAGAGGGTGCGGAATAAACTACAACAACTAGAATTGCAACCACGGGATGCTGTCGATATCTTCAAAGAACATTGCAACAGCAGCGAGGCTTCACAGAAACATATGGTAAGCTAGTGTGTTTTAGTACATGTGAAATGTAATGCGAGTGGGCTGCTTTCTTGGCTTGTGCCCTCAACCTGTAATCCTACCAAATTACAAATAGTTCAGTTATCTGCTTTGCTGTATTGCTTGATTCGAATGCTTGTTTGTTGTTACTCTATACCTGAGTTGGCCAATATGTCAGAGTGCCTGTTGTACTATCGTAAAGAAATGCATGCCTATTTCATTTGAGTCCTTAACTTTTCCTCTCAACTTCATCACAAGACTGTCTTCGTAGTTTATATGAGGCCACACTGTTAAGTCCTTTCTTAGATTATTTCAACTGCTTAGATGCCTTGGCAACTTAAATATAGCGGTGATACACTCCCTTTCAACTAGGGATGTCAGCTAGGTCCCATTTAATCCCAATTAAAGTCCACTAGTGGTATGATAGTTCAAAAGAGTTTTTGTTTTTTGAGGAAAATGAACTAGGGAGCTAGCAAAAAACTAACTAGATGGGACTGGCCGATGTCGTGTATTTGCCACTTACATCCCTAGTTTCATCTTACCATTTTAGTTTCTTTTCGGTTGATGCTGCTTCGAACCATTTAAATATAGCTTGCCATGCTCAGCAATAATTTGTCTGTCATTTACCATGTAAGCTTACTGCCTGGATCATATGATAACTATCTCTTACTTATGTCCAGCAGAAACTTTTCAGGATGTCCTTCACACTAGGACACAATGTACAACCCCAGAATCTATTTGTGGAAGCAGTGCGCCATCCATGTTACCAGATGGTAGCAGTTCAAAGGCAACACTACCGGAGAGCAGTCTGAGCACAGATATTATAGTGCTTGAGGCTCTACTAGAGGCAGAAAGAGATGGTGTGGCTGCCATGAACGAGGTAATCTTTATCTTGAGTCTGGAAATTACGGAATTAGCGGCACGCATTATGCAAGCAACCCAAGAATTGGAGGAAGTAAGAATGTTGCATTTGAAGACAGAGGAGGTCCTGCTGTTTCTGCTATATGAAGCCCAGGGTAATCCCGGTTCTTCTTTAGATACTAGTTGAAATTGTCATTAGATTATTGTACTTGCATGTTGCAAGACCCCCTATGTTGTCCATGTGTTGTAATGATCTGAATTTTTTAGGCGAGGTAATCCTCGCTACTTGTATGATTGACATAAGGTGAACTGTTTTTCATGTCAGCATATTGTATTGGATGAAATAACTGTTTGACTCAGAGTGTATCCAACCTACTGAATTCGAAGATCACGGTATTTCTAAATCATAATAATATATAACAATGGAATAAATCTTTGTTGTGGTTTTGAAGAAATAAATAACAAAACGTAGAATTATTTGTGGATATTCGTATCGAATACAAATTGGATTTGAATTTAGTTTTCCAGGGCCTAGGGCAAACGTGAATGCTAATTCTACCAAGTTTTGAACGAAGCGGCTAAACACCCGCTATAATCTGTGGGCTTCCCAAAGCAAGTGTTTGCGAGATGGAAATTACTGTCTACCCCTGACACTTGACATCCTTATCGACCGGATTTACACTGTTGTCGATAGGGGTAGACTAGTAACTTCAATCAGACGTGACACGACGGCCTCTGAGCCCATTCAGACATGGTGGGCGCCAAACGTGGGCGGCAAAACACATTTGATTCAAGCTCTTTCGAAAGACATGTGTCTCTTCCTCCATTTTCCCATTCATACACGGTGGGCAGCAAAACAAACTCTCCTCATCCGAAATCGATGTAGGCTAATATTTTAAATATGGGCAGATGTGTAACTTCCCTCAGACGTGAAACAACAGCCCTACCTATCAGTCCCGTTCATACATCGTGGGCGCCAGCCGTGGGTGGCAAAACACCCTCTCTCGCCCGAAATAGTTACGGGCAAATATTTGGGAGATGCGAGATTACCGTCCTATCCCCAACCGACGCGATGTCCGAAATTTTAAACGAGGAATAAGTTCGTAACTTTCCCACATTTCAGACAAGCGCGTCCCAAAGTTTGAGATCCCCCCCCTCCCCTCCATTTTACCATTCATACACCGTCGGTGGCACGACAACCTCCGCACTACGGCCAGCCTCCTCCGTCCGCCACCCCATCCTCCACCTTGCCGGAGCCGCTACCCCTACCCCGTCGTCCACCTCAAGAGATGGACGTCTCTCATCCACGGTGCTGGACCAGGATCCTTTCATCACCTCCTCTCTCTTCATTAGCGCCGTCATCCACCTTGCCATTGCCGCTCCTACGACCGTCTCGTCACGGCAACAGAATTTATCCCCCGACCCGGCCGTCTGCCATCTAAAGTCTTCTTCCCTGTCGCCGACAGCCATCGCACCCGCAGCACCCTCAACGTATCATCATAGGCCTACACGGCGTCACAAGAGAGGTGGTACTCTTCCATATGTGCTTAAGTTATTGATCTCACCCAAAAAATAGATCGTAATTTGTTTACTGTACCTTTCTTGTCCGTACCAAATTGTAGTGGCTAGTTGAAAGCAAACATTGGTTGTGAAGTAGCTTTGTTCGGATTGCACCTTCAGATCCGCCATGGCACGGGCACTATACTCGTAAAGCTTCTGGTTTCCCCCCTTTATATTCATTACCATCATCGTAGGTGCTTCGTGTCATGCTAGTACTGCTCCTTAAGACCTCAACCCAAAGCTTACTGTTGAAATACGAATCTGATATGATGCTCATATCACTAAAACAGAGAACGTTTAATTGGTCACCTAATGTTCCTATTTTCGTTTCGAAAAGCATGTGCGCCACCCACTGGTCCAGCTAGTTCCACTTTCCTGATTTTTCTCTTGATGCTTAGGGTTTTCCCCTTTTTTCTACTCTACTATGATCTACGTAGGTGCTTTCTGTCGTACTAGCATTACTCCACCCTTCAAGCTAAACAACACAACACTCAGAATTCGAAAGCTTAGTTGTTCAAATATGATTGTGATATGATACTGATATTAGTTAACCGACACATTTAATTGGTTAGCTAAAGGTCCCACTTGAGTTTCCAAATGCATGTCGCGACATATAGAGAGACAGCATAATTGCATTTCTTTGTCACTTGTTGACCATACTTTCTTGTCCATACCAAATCTTAGTTGTTATTTCAAAGCAAACATTGGTTGCTAACTACCCTTTGCGCGGTTTGCAGCTTCAGATCTGTCATCCCACTGCCACGGTCAACACTGTACTCATCATGCTTATGGTTTCCCCATTTTATGATGACCACTGCTCCACGGTCAACACGGTTTGCGTGGTTCGTGTCGTAATAGCACTGCTCCACCCATCGAGCTAAACAAGCTTAGTTGTACAAATTCATATATGATATTATTGCTGATGTAAGTAAAACTAAGAGATGTTTAATTGGTTAGCTAAATGTTCCTACTTTAGTTTCGAAATGCATGTGAGCCACGTATGGAGACACCGGAAAGAATAGTATTTCTCTGTGCTGGTTCATCATGGGTGGCCAACCGACATTGTATTGAAAGACTTGTAGTATCTTCAATCTGCTTGCTCTTCTGCTCTTCTTTAAGATGACCCTCTTCTCTTGCGGTCGACTGATTAGGTCGAGTTGTTCTCCCTTAGTATATTTTGAATCTCTCAGGTCAGGTCGAGCTGTTCTTGTTTACTATATGTTGAAGTTGTCATCTGTGAAGTGTCATCACTTCTGGAGCTCTCATATTTTGAGTAGTAGGCCACATTATATTAATGCATACACCAAATTACAGCATGCATGGCATCCCTTAAAATAATTGCAGAGATAGCACAAAGGGGTTTACAGGGAGGCAGTGTTGGATTAGAATCACTTCTGCATTACAAAGAAAATCTCACTTGTTTTTATGTTTTCATGCATGTCAGATATTGAACATTATCAAAATGAATATGAGAATGGGCACACGAGAGGAATATGGCGGAACAATCCACTGGCTAACAAACTTGGCATGGTGGAGGATGGCCTATCTTATTCACCCATCAAGGTGCTTGCTCTAACTTTGCAAAGTTGTATTGGTCGCACATATTTTGCATCTGACCTATTGCATTACTTCTACTTTGTTACACCATCTGCTTAGTTTAAGCATCATATATGAGTATATGCCATACCTATCCATCTTCTGTACCTATTCCATGTGTCGTCACACTATGTTTTTCCAGTCAAATGTTGTTCTTTCGTAATAGATGTCCAAAAGGAAGAGGGTGAGTGCAGATCCTCAAGGAGTACAAACTAGGTATTTGGAAAAGGTAGTGATACCTGTTAAATCAGATAGATCAGCAGCCACAGAAAACACAGGCCCACCCCGACTCCAGTGGCCAAATCCCTATTAGAACTGTTGAGAGACCAGCGTCAGGTATTGTCTATGATATCAATTCAAAATTTGAACTCCTAAATTTTTGCATGTGCCTTACCTTCTCTCTTGTATGAAAACTAATTTCAGATGAATCTCCTTGCTCAAAGGATCATACAATCTCACAACAATACTGGGCTTTACGTTGCTCTTGTCAGTACCTCTCTCCCTTTTGCCTAGTAACGTTGTACTTAATTAATTGCTATTTGATTATGTATCATCAGTCTGCACCTGAGCTTCATTATCCTCTGTTTATTCCAACATTATTTGATCTATATTTACTCTTTGCAAAATGTAGAATAATGGAAACGCTTATAAAGAATTTTCTTTGGGGAATTTATTGAATTATCCTTCCATCAACATGGAGAAGGGCTTTGTCTAGCCCGTGTTAACATGTAATGTAAGTTCATCCTTCTCAAGCCTTCAAACTTTGTTCTAGTATATATTTGGATAGGCATCATTTCGTCCACTGTTGTTTGCTTTGCTGTTTACATCTGATTGGATGTTTGCAACAACTACCAGTTTCAAATTTTAGTTGTAAAAACATGTTCCTTATGCAGAACAGATCCATTTATTTGCTTATATAATTGTGAAACCTGTTACGTGTCTCCTTGTTTATCTTTTAGAGTTGTATCTCTTATGCCAGGCAGAACTTTAGGGAAGATAGTGAGCCAAACCATCTTGAGGACAGTGAGATGACCCCAAGGTCCTGTCTTGATGAAGACAGTGAGTTGAAGCTACTCACCAGCAGGTGTGAGACAACATCTGTGCAGTCGCTGCCTCAATCAGTTCGACTTCTTCAGTCTCAACTTAAAGCGGAAAGGCTTGCTTCAGCTCAGCTCCGACTTGAAGTCAAAGATGCAATGAAGATGTCAGAGGACTGCCTTGCGCACCATCATGCCATACAGCTATGGGTGATGCATATATCGTTGACACAACTGAGGTCTACTCAGCTTCTTCGGCTGTTTGGGGGGACCGACCTGGCCAGGCCTAGTGCCTTCTGAAGTGCTCTCAGTTTTGTATATTCTTTTGTCGACGTGTTTATTTGCACTGGTGGTGAACTTTGATGCCCAGTGGATGTAATATGTGTGATAGCCGTGATAGCCTAGTGTAAGTTGCTTGCTTATTTATTTCCTTGTTGTCTTGTTTATTTGTTTGCTTGTAGTCATTGCAGTTCTTTTTCCACGGTTTGCTAGTGGTTGCAATAACCTATTTTTTAAAACTAGGCCACAATAACCATGGGCTAATATTTACTATAGTGACACTGGGCCTCCTACGGGCCGTAGAAACAGTGGGCCTTCTACGGACCGTAGAAACAATGGGCCTTCTACGGGCCGTAGAAACAATGGGCCTTCTACGGGCGTATCATCAATGGGCCTTATACAGGCCGTATGATCGATTGGCCAAACATGGGCCAAACAGACCGCATTATGGCCGTAAACGGGCTAGAGTTGGAATCGTCCGTTCATGGGCCGACCATAACGGGCTATTGTTAATAGGCCGTATTTGATAACGCTATGAAAACGGCCCAACGTATTAACGGACCACAAACGGGCCGACTGTAACCATGGGCTGAATTTGGCCCAAAGCAGAAAATGACAGTAACGGGCCGTAACTAAATGAATGCTGGAAATGAGCCCAAGAATAAATGGGCTCTGAGAAGGCCGAAAGATAACATGGGCTGGAAATGGCCCAACGGAATAACGGACCGTTAATGGGTATAAAGTGATACACTGTTCATTACGGGCCAGTTTCAGCACGGGCAGTTAATGGGTGTAAAGTGATACACTGTTCATTACGGGCTAGTTTCACCATGGGCCATTAATGGGCCAAGAGTTACAAAGGGCCTCATATGGACTGAAAGACGCCATGGGCCATACATGGGCCATAAGTGAAAACAGGCTGGAATCATATTGGATGGCCCAAATGACGCTACTGGGCCTAATTCGGATAGGGCGTTACTGGCCTTGGGTTAGCGGGCTGTAAATGGGCTATGTGCGAACATGACATTAACAGGCTTTCCATGGGCCGGCCCGCCACCTTTTGACCAAGTCAAAGGAGCTGGCCTTTTCACAGGAATGGGCCTCTGTTGGGCCGTGCCACGTGTCAACGTATCATAGGCGCCTTCTATCCAATGAGTGGATGACATCTGTCCCAACGATGAGCCGACACGTGTTTCCTCTAGCCAATGATGATTTTACATGTGGAAAATCCCCATTGGTCGGGGCTATTAACGGGTTATCGGATCCAAAACCCGACCTGATAGCTTAACAGCGTTCCGTTACAGTGGATGCCACGTGTCGGTCACCCTTGACGAAAGCACTTCTGTGACGCGCGATTTATCGTCATGGAAGTGGACACTCCCGTGATGATAATTTTGGTAATGTCATGGAACACTTCTACAACAGCAGAGGTATGACTATCTTGATTCGTCATAAAATCGTCATGGATGTACATGCATGACAAAAAACGCGACCTACTGTGACAAACACGTATCATCACGGAAGTGTATTTTTTTGTAGTGATGTCTAGATATACATAGAAGAGCAGCAAGAACAACAACAACACAACAGCAATTAACTACATTTAATCGACTGATATTTGTAAAAATGTAATAAACTCCCTCCGCCCCATAATATAAGATGTTTATTCATCCATGCCATGATTATGTTGGATGTTATAAGATCTTATATAATGGAACAGAGGGAGTGTTGTACTACATCATTGTCCAAATGATGTTTAGTTTCTAATGTTAACTTGGTGCTTTTAGGTACATGTCATTGGTAAAGATCTGTGCTTTGACCCTCTCTACGTATGGGGAAATGATATATTGATAAACCAGCATCAAGTGAGAAAACAGATAAATATTGTTAGTAAAATGGGTTGATGGCAATTAAACTATTTGTTTACACTTTATCCAAGCCAACACTGAACTGCAGCATGGTAAGTAAGAACTCTCTGACCTTCCTTTTACTGCCCATAGTGAGTTGTGTTAGATGACAATGTTTGAATCTTTTTCCTTTGCAGTGGTTCTCAAAGCAGTTTACTCAAGATTACCTCTCAAACTACATGATTCGTGGGAATGCAAAGGTTAAAGTATTTCTACTAGAAAACAATGACTATCTAGATGTCCTCATGAGTCATGAAGACAGTGAAGGATGGCTCCATCACAAGGGGTTGGACTAGAGTCGTGTGTGCCTTCTGCATGGAGGAGAGCACAATACAGGCATTCCGCTTCACCTTGTTCAGCAACCAGGATGTCTTTCACATCTTTCTTTACCGTGTTTATAGTACAAGTATACAACCCTGGTTCGTCATTCTTTATTTGGTGCTTATGTAATTCTTGAACATATGTATCAACCAATCGAATAATGCATTGGTTGTTGAACCTTATGGATATGAATAAAGTTGTAGCGAGCTTCCAAATTCAAATTTGGTATAATTTTAAATAGCAGCATTTAAATTAGGGTCAAAATATGCTCTGCATGTCGTTACGGCGCACATGGTCTGTAAAGGACAAACGTGTGTGATATGCATCATAATCCGACACGGTTTGCAGAGAGGAAACGTGTGCAACCATGCACACAGTTGCCGTTTGCGAAGCGTGTATGATGTCATACAATATCACAAACGGTGAGAGCAAATTAAATGTTTGTGATAGTCGCCTTATCATACACAGTTTACAATAATGAACTGTTTCAGATGTTGTAGGCATTGTAAATGTTGCACCACATAATAGCATGTGAGATAGTTATCATGTACAACACTGGTATGACGGTCTGACGTTTCGTAATCCTATCCGACACTCGTATGATGATTAGGTAATTTTCTTAATTACAGATCGCATACGGTTCGATAGAAGTGAATGTGCATGATAGTCTCCTTATCACACACGCTTGACAATCATGAACTGTTTGTGATGGGGTACGCATCGTAAATGTTGCATGACATAATAGCATGTGCAATGGTAGGCCAACACACACGAGTAGCAAGGATGGAGCATTTGGGATATTCGATATATCACAAATAGTTGTGTGATGAATCGCGTTTGGGATAGATGCAGGCATCGCATATGCTTTGTTCTGGAAAATGTATGCATTACTACTCCCTATCCCTGACAGTTTCCAGGTCGTGTAGGAAGGACCCCCCCATTGCACACATTGGCAATGCGGCGGTTTAAAATGCTGTCGCAGAAAGGGGTTAAAAACTATTTGTATAGCAGCTCGTTGTACCAGTGAACCTCTTACGCCTCACGATTGGCTTGATGTTGTGGTCGAGGGATTCTTTCCCGATTCCTCCATTCGTGGCGCTCCTCAAGGCGAGCGGCTTCACCTTGGTTCTCTTGTCGGAGTGCTTCTTCTTAGTTATGCACGCGACGGTTGCACTCATTGACGGCGGGATTTGCTTCTCGAAGAGCACGTTGTGCTTCCAGCGCTTGTTCCTCACGATGTTGTTGTTCTTGCCGTAGCGTGTCATCATCTTAGGTTTCTTGGTGTTGGTGTTGTGGATCTTACGCTTGGTCCAGGGCATCTTGTTATTGGCGATGATGTCGTTCGTGCTCATGAAGGAATTCTTGCAAACCATTTCCATGGAAAGGGTTTTGCGAAGCTTGATGATTTTGATGGTCATCATGAAGATAAGAATGAGCTCCTGGAAGACTTGTGTCGAAAGAGGTATTCGTAGAGTGTCGACTTGAGTGGAACTGTCTTGATGAAGAAGATGTGGTAGAAGCACGGTTGACCATCATGGCACAAAACTCTTCCATTTGGATAGTAAGCTTGGCATCAAGGTAGTCCCGTGTTCTTGCTTTGATTGTCGCAAGTCGGTGGCGAGTTGTTCAATAAAATCTCCCAAAGCTTCACTTTCTTTATGCAAAACTCATTGAACACCGAAGAGGTGAACCTTGGTGACGAAGTCATTTGGTTCTTATTGCTCATTGAAGAGCGGGTTGGAGGTGCTCGGCCTATCCATCATAGTCAAATAGAGGTGAGCAAGAAATGAGAGAACAATACCAAAATTACCTTTTTCAAAGATTGAGGATGTATCGAGTATCACTCAATGTAATGTTATAATAGGAGAACTGGTACCGGGTTTGTTTCTCACACCTACAAAAGTAAAGCTTATGGAGTATCTTAGTGAGGATAGTGGCACAAAATTGATGCAATTGTTAGTAAGATTCAATAATGTTGAAAGAGATTCACAAATTCGCAATTGAAATGAATAGATTAATAGCAATGGGTGGCACACGGAAAACACACACACGGATAGATAAGTGGGGTTGTGCAACCAAGGAATGAGCACAAAATGTGTTATCCAAGAAAAAAGCTCATGTTGCAAAACTCTAGAGAGACGCTAGCTCAATTGCTCCAAAAGGTGAGATGCGACAACTTGTGCACAAGCTATTACAGACAAAACGTATCGACTTTCTATTCCAAGTATATTATTTTATGTATCATTCCCGGTGAACTCGCACACCATGATCCAAGATGATCAAATATTTTCTGCAATGTGGCGTGATGCTATGGCTATTGCTAACAAGCTCTTTGTGTTATTGTTCTTTTGCTTAAAAGCTTTTCTCTCTCCTTTTTTGATATGGACACTATGTGAAATGCTCAAACCAAGAGAGCAATTATGTATATGTGGGAACAATTTGCTGACACAAGAGATGATACGATGATTGATGCACACAATGAAAGCTATGCGGAACGTGTATCACTAAAGTGCACAAGTAGTGTGGCCCAGAAATACTCATCGGCTAGTCTTGGTAGGCAAGTGATGCAAAAATGGCCCGAGGTTAATAATGCAATGGCAAGGAAGTATGCAAAGATGTTGTCGAGGTTACCGCCTTTGCTTCCGGTGGGGTGTCAAAATGATGAAGTGGTCATTGTCGATGGCGAATCTGTGGTGAAGTTGAGCGGCAGTGATGTCGATGATGAACCATTCCTAAGTAGTCGAAACATGTTAGGAAAGGGAAACCGTGCACTCAAATTCTCAAATGGCGAATGTGTCAAAATTGCAG